>NW_018164640.1:65187-116696 GCF_001263595.1 Phalaenopsis equestris | reverse complement strand
TTGGGCTTTTCAATATATATATATATATATATATTATTGAATTAATATGAAAAGTGATATTACCTTGTAAATGAGCATCTCGACCAACAACATATCGAGCTCATGCGCCTCGTGGGGTTTGGCCTTCTCCATCGCCTTTCTTAGCAGCGCCACCGCCACCTCCTCTTTCCCGCTCATCTCTAGCTTTCCTGCCACGCTCTGCAATGGTTTTTAATGCTTAGAGATGGCATCTTTTGTAAATTTAACGTTCATCGTTGGCAAAGTTTATCTTACTCTAACATCGAGCCCCTTCGGGCTCATGTTTGTTCTTGGTCAGGAGAAAATATTACATACGCTGAACGTATATATGATGAGATTCCCGTCTGGATCATTGTCGTACATACGTTTCACTTTATGTAATATTAACAACATTGATAATGATAGGTAGGGCTGTCAAAACGGCTCGTTGTTTGCGAACAGCTCTTGTTCGGTTCGTTAAGAAGCTTGTGCTCGGCTCATTCCCTAAGCGTTCGTGTTCGGTTTGTTCGCTAAGTTAATGAGTCGAACACGAATAACACGAACAAATACTTGTTCGTTCGTGTTCGGCTCATTTTGGCTCGAAATATATATATATATATATATATATATATCTTTGATGAGGAATATTTTTGTACTTTTAAAAAAATTAATTGAGTACAAGGCTACAAAGTTTTATAATCAGATAAAAGTATTAATGAAGAAAACAAAATAAAAATTATTAAATTAGATTCAATGATACTTTTAAATTTTGTTACAATTCTTAAACATCTTATGACTACGTGATTAGGGTTGTTAAAACTGCTATTTGTTCATGAACGGCTCGTGTTCTGCTCGCTAAGCAAACAAGCCGAACACGAACACACTTTTTGATCTCGAAATATAAACCAGCCGAGCATAAGTTGAGCCTGGCTCGCTCATGTTCGACTCATTTACACCCCTAATGATAGGGGTTTGTAGTTAAAAAAACAAAGTTTAGGTGATAGATATGTTAATGCATGGGAATTGGGTGGTATGTATGTAAATGCCCCATTCATATATCTAACACATAAAGTTTAGTTTTTGTATGTATATTATTTATTTCTGTGATATGAAAGACTTTGGTGGTATAAATATAAAAAAAAAGTTTAGATATTAAATATGTAAATATAGAGAAATTTGGTGGTACATATGTAAATATTCTTTGTTAAATCAATTAAAATTAATTTTTTAATTTTTTTTTATTGATCAGGCAGATTGAATGAAAATTTAATTTCATTATTCTAATATCTTTTAAAGACCTGCATGTACGACTGTCAAAAAAGCTTGTTGTTCGCGAACAACTCGTGTTCGGCTCGTTAAGTAGCTCGTGTTCGGCTCCCGAACACGAACATTATAAACGAGCTGAATATGAACAACTCTTTGTTTGTTCGTATTCCGCTCATTTCAGCTTGAAATAATAATAAAAAAAAATCATATAATTTTTTATATAATAATATATTACATATATTATTTATATAATAATATATTATGTATATTTATATCTAAGTTTGAAATGTAAGTGTTAGTTTGGTGATGTGATTATGTGCCTTCTTTTGTATTCATTTGGTCCAGGTTCGAATCCACTATTTTACATTTATTTTTTCAGTTTAATTTTAACGAGCCAATTTCGAGCCGAACATGAACACACTGTTCACGAGCCGATTTCGAACACGAACAATTTCTCGAATGACCAGACCGCGAGCCAAGCCTGAGCTCGCTCAAGCTCGGCTCGTTTACAGCCCTACCTGCATGCTAATTTTTTTGAAAGATTTAGATACAAATCAGTCAATTCTTACTTATTTACATATCTAACACATAAAGTTTAATTTTTATATGCATGCAACCTTGCTTATTTAGAAAAAAATGTTATAATTGTATTTTTTATGTGATATAAGAGATTGGGGTGGTATAAATGTAAAAGTTAAATTTTAGGGGGTAGTGGTATATATATATAAATATATTAAAATTAGGTGGTAAATATATAAATTTTATGTGTTGATGTTCATTTTGAAATGAATTCAAGAACTTTAAAAGCTACCATGCCATAAGCCAATTTTTATCATGTTCATATTTATCTATATACAATTAGGTTTGTTAACGGTTCGATTTCGATCCTAACATGGCACAAAGTCATTTGAATAGATTTAGTACGACATGAAATCGGCTCGTGGCTTATTATATTCAGTTCTAGAAATTGAATCTAGCTCAATTTGGCTTGAAATAATAATAATAAAAAACTAGTTCAAATTGAGTTATTTGTATCCCTTTGAGCTCAAAAAGCAATTCAATCCGGCTCAAAATTGAAACTCATAGGCTCAAATTGAGTTATTTAGAACTGTATTAGCTCGAAAAATTTGCTTGAAATTGGCTCGTGACTTGCTATATTCAATTTTGCATAGAATTATAGATATAACTTTTATAAATAAAAAATACTACGAGTTAGTCTAGAGTTAGTTCCAACAGATCCATATTTGACTTGAAATCAGCTAAAGATAAATCCAACTCAATGTTTTCGCTCATAGCTTAGCTGATTTATTTCGATCTGATTAGAATCCAAACCAAAATTTAAATCGATTTTTGAGAGATAAACAACCTTCAAACTAAGGATTTGTTTGGTTTAGCTGTAGATATTTGAAGAAATAACTTTGAAGCCGCTAAAGGAACTATTATTCAAAATGATGTGGTAGCTATTACAAATTTTTTTTTCTTTTTTGAAAAAGTCTGACCGTAACTTTCTAACAGCAACCACATGTTGTCAGCTATGGTGAGAAAACACAATTTTTACTTTTAGTTTTTTGAAAAAAACAGTTTTGCCAAACAATAGAAACTATGATGAGACACTACACCGTAACTTCAACACCGCCCCTAAGGACGAGTGTATTTTTTGTCCAGACTCCTGACATAGCTCTACGTGCGACGTAGGTTATTCATGAGTTATTTTCAGGTTATTTTTTGGTCATTTTCAATAATCCTCAAATAAGCCATAAATAACCCGCGGTCTTTATTTTTAGGTTATTTCTGGATTATTTCAGTAATTGAAAATAACCTAGAAATAATTTGAAAATAACACAGAAATAATTTACGTCAGGAGTCCGCACAGAAAAATCAAAATTCACATCCTACCAAAAACCTACTCTTTAATGTTAATGGGCTAACTGCATCCCCATAAAAACCGAAACCAAACCTGCAGCTTGCCGAACTGCATCCGTCCATCCACCGGCTTAAGCAGTTTCTGGAATTCGACCTCGGCTTGATCAAGCTTCGCATCACTCAGCCTCGCCTCCTGCGCTGCGATGATCCTCTGCAAAGCCAAACGGCCGCCGTGGAGCACCGCAATGGACATGGATCGCTGCAGCACCGGTCTGATCGATTCCGCGTGCGCGTCATCCCTTCGCCGTCGCCGGAGAGCAGTGTTCGCGCGGCTTCGGGTTTTGTAGGCAAGCGCGAGGCATATGCAAGTGAAGAGGAGCGGCGCGACGGTGCTGGGGCGGGTGAGGATGTTGAGGCAGGAGGAGCTGGCTTGCTGGATGTTGGAGGCTAGGCGGGTGAGCAGGGAATGCTTGGGTGGTTGGGGATGGGGATGGGGATGGTTGGTCTGGAGGGTTTGGATTGTGTTGGGTTGGTTGTAGGGAGGATGGTTTTCGGCCATGGTGGGGTGGAGAATAAGAGGAGGGGAGGGGGGAGGTGAGGGAATTGGGGCTTTGCTTGTTGGGGGAGGAGAGAAGGGAGGGGGATGGGCTACGCGAAGGATGGCATGGAGAGTAAGTAATGGATTTTGGGTTTTTGCTTTGGTTGGGTTTGTCTAGTTTGCTTTCTTTATATTGATGTTATGGTATTATTATTATTATTAATTAAATGATATTGAATGGTTCAAATAATACTCATATTAAACACAGACTGAATTTAATTATAAAAATTGAGGTTTTCAGTTTATAAAATTTATGTGATTGATATGAATTTAAATGGTGTTAGAATTTAGATTTGCACGTGAGTCACACCCAATGAGAGGCTAGAGAGAGAGAGAGAGAGAGATTCTAAGTGTCCTTTATGTGCCAAGTTTTTTATCCTTCTAAAAAAAGCCCTCATTTACATTTAATGCTCTCTTGATTTATAAGGGGCTAGAATTATTGTAATCAGATGACCCATATACCTCTTATTTGTTTGGTTGGTCGACTTTTGATCAAACACTTATAGTCCGTTCATATTCCAATTGATTGGTCTATGGCGGGTCATCCTCATGTTTGACGACCTTCGATCGACTGACCCTTGAATGGATTGGTCTCGAGAAGGTCAACCTCTGATCGGTTGGCCCTTAATCGAATGGTTTCTGATCAATCACTCGTTCGATCAGTCTTTGATCGGTTGCCAGTTTGATTAATCTTTTATAGGCCACCTGCTCGATCGCTCTCTGATCAGTGGTCCGTTCAATCAACCTTTGAACAATCGCCGGCTTGATCGGTCTCTGATTAGTCGCTTGCTCGATCAATCTCCAATCAGTAGCTCGCTTGAACATTCTCTAATCAGTCGCTCGTTTGATCAGTCTCTGACCAGGCAATCACTATTGTTCAGTTGTCTTTACTTTAGAGACATGTACATCTTTCAAGGGTTATCTTTTGACATGTGCCTTATTTTGAACCGTCAGATCCACGAAAGATTCAAATAAGAGCTTTTTTGTTGTAAATTTTAGATCCAATTTAATTAAAGTTATTTTTAAAAGAGATTAAGAGGGTATTAAATTGAAACAAATTTACTTTACATATAATTTTATGAAAATAAGTTGAACATTTTAGAGCACACTTAATTAAAGTTATTTTTAAAATAGGTTTAGTGGGTTTCAAATTAAACAAGATTCAGTTTACATATAATTTTATTAAAATAAGTTTAACTTTTTAGAGAGCATTTAATTGACATTGTTTTAAAAGAGAACTTGAACTTCATAATTTAATTTTTTTCAAGTAATTTTATGTCTAAATTATTAAATGTGTTAATCATTATAACCTAACATGCAATTTTTGCAAGTGATCTTGTCTTAGACCCATGGACTTGCTAACAATTGATTGTGTTACACAAGTATCACACACTTTCACAATTATCTATTGCACATACAATACAACATGCCTAAAGTATGCTTTCTAGCAAACATTAAACAACCTATTTTCCTAACATGAATTTTTAATAATCTAAACCTAAATTCTAAATTTATATAACATCACATGAATTTAGCCAATCCTAAACATAAGTTCTATTTTCACAAAAGGCCAACATAAACTTAAGTTCCTAATCATGAGTTTCAATTTCACATAAAACATAAGCATGTTATGAATTTAGGTAGATTAAACATAAGTTCTAATTTCACATGAAGCAAACATAAGTATGTCATGAATTTACGCAACCTAAATATTGATTTTATTTCACATAAAGCCAACATAGACATTTAATGGGTTTAGGGAACCTAAACACAAATTCTAATTTCATATAAAGAGCAAACATAAATAATTCATGGGTTTGAGGAACCAAAACATGAGTTCTAATTTCATACAAAGAGTCAACATATATATTTTATGAGTTTCAAGAGACCAAAACATGATTTTAATTCCACATAAGGAAAACATACTCATCACATGGGCTTTAAGTGACTTAAGCATGAATTTCAACTCCACATAAGGAAAACATACAGATGTATGAGTTTCAATTCCACATAAGGCAAACATACACATCACTTTCATGAATTTCAATTCTGCATAAGACAAATATATAAATGTATGAATTTCAATTCCAAATAAGACAAACATACATATCACATGAATTTTAACAAATAAATTTAAAAAAAGGTGTTAGATACCTTTGTTTGACATACTAATTCATGGAGTCTAAGCAACATACATGTGAAGCCTTTCAATTTGATGAAGAAAACCACATTAAAACAAGTTTAGGTTAGAAATTGTACATTGTTTGAAAAAATCTCCTAAGGAGTGATGGATGAAAATTTTGGCGAGTGTAGGAGTGAAAGGAGGAGAGTGGGGGAAGGAGAGGGAACATGGTTTAATGTTGGAGAACTAAGGGAGAATGAGTGGAAAGGATGATGGCTTGATTTAGTGGTGGAGAAGAGGAGGAGAATGAAGGATGGGAGTGGGAGGCTTATGTCAGGTTTATTTTCGCTTCGACAATTTTGATTGTTCAAATAATCAAGCACGTCATCGAAAGTAGTAAACCACCTTAAAAGACAGAAATACAATTTTACGATAGGTTTGGAGAACTAAGGGAGAATGAGTGGAAAGGATGATGGCTTGATTTAGTGGTGGAGAAGAGGAGGAGAATGAAGGATGGGAGTGGGAGGCTTATGTCAGGTTTATTTTCGCTTCGACCGAGTAGATTTGAAAATTTTGATTGTTCAAATAATCAAGCACGTCATCGAAAGTAGTAAACCACCTTAAAAGATAGAAATGCAATTTTACGATAGGTTTGATTATTCAAACCCAAAAAGTATTGGATATATGCACTGGTTTACGGTTTAAACCCGATATGTTATTTTCCCTATATAAGCTGAAAACTAGATAACTTTTAGAGTATTTCCGGTGTTTTCATCTTTCTATAAGAGCAATCTTTTATAGTTAATTACATCTTAAGCAATTGAAGTTAAGAAAATTATTAATTAAGGCTGCTGTTTTGTCGTCAATAAATTTCTAAGTTTAGGTTTTTACATTAGACATTGGATTTCTGAATGGGAAAATCTCAAAAGTTGAACATTTATTGATGTAAGTCGAATGGAGATAAGGTAGGGGACATTCGGAGAGAAGGTAGGGAGAAGTTTTGAATTTGGTTAAGTCAAGTCTAAGTTAGGTTAGACTTGAATTAAGTTTTAGTTAAGTAAAGTTTATTATTTGGTTAAGTCAAGTTTAAGTTGGGTTAGACTTGAGTTAAGTTTAGGTTAAGATTAGAGTTTGGTTAAGTCAAATCTAAGTTGGGTTTGACTTGAGTTAAGTTTAAGTTATGTTAAGCTTAGAATTTGGTTAAGTAAAGTCTATTGGGTTAGACCCAAGTCAAGGCTTAGGATAAATTCAACCAAATGCAGAAAGGAGAGAATAGGGTAAATATATGAGAGAGTACTTTTAAATGATGAAGATTAATGAATCTTTGTGAAGTCCAAACTTTTTGGGATGAAAATAGAAACATTGAAGCTCAAACCATGTGGTGGTCATACTAAAAAACAAATGATTAAGCTGATTTGTAAGTTAGACATGTTGAAATGAAGTTTAGAAAATGAAATTATTATAGATTTCTTGATAAGTTACTTAAAAATTATGATTAATTAGAAATGGATGATGCTTCCTGTGGCATTTAATCTTTGTTAAAATTCAATGAGGAAACTGGTTTATTATAATTTGTTAACTCGACCTTGAAATTCATAATTCAATGCTGTATTATGAGTTATTCCATCTATGATATATCACATAATATTCGTTCTGATACTTTTAACAAAGAGAATAACCACATACTAAGATATGATGAATATAATTAACATGGTGGTTTTAATATTCAATAAAATCCAAAAATTGCAACAAATTTAAATAAACCTCTAATTCATTCTTGAAGCTAATGTGATCAACTAAATCACCTCCAAAACAATGATTAATAGTGGATAAGTATGAAGTTGGTGAGAAAAAATGAAGGCATTGTTCTTCCTGATTCTGCATCTGGTGCTTATGTTATGTTTCTTCTGGTATATCTATAAGAGAACTGTCGACAATATCTTGCATATTCTTTGCAAACTTTTCCCATTCTATTTTCTTCTCCCATTCTTTCTTTTTGTCCCAATCTTTGATCATTTTTACTATAGCCTACAACATAGAGTAAAAGTTATAAAAAAAAAACATCAGATTTGAAGGAAATTTATGAAAGCAAGAAAAGAAAATAAGGAAAATTTTCAATTATTTCATATTCTAGAATGTGCTAGCAAGAGCAACATGTTTTTTCATGCTTTACATAAATAAGTACATTTGTCTAATGCTTATTCTAGATTGGAATGAAAAATAGATACAAATAAATATATCGTATGATGCACTATTTAAAAATGGGCTTTACCCTACGAATTTTGATTCTATAATCGAGCTCAGGGGTTATTCTTTTAATCTCCTCGTCAATGTCATTAGCCAGTTTGAAATTTCCCTGTCATAAGAAAAACAAGTGTAGAAATTAAATAAATAAATAAATATATAAAAACTTAACATGATATAAGAACTTATCAGCTTTGAGGCTTGAGTAATTAGTATTTATTTGTAACTATTCTTGCCTATTTTCATGTCAAACCTTGACCACTAATCCACTTTCATGTAATTGTCATCTATTGATAAAAATTAGTAATGTAATGTACTTTGCAAATTATTCATATTTATTATTCTTTGGTCAACTGTAATTAATAATCATCCTTACAAATATCAATCCAAGCCTCCTTCATGTAAATCTATAAAGCTAATGTTCTTAATTGTCACAGATTCTTATGAGAGGTTTTATTTAACATTGCTTCCTTTCAGTCTGTAATCTGCTTAGTGATTATCAAAATATAAACTTATGTTTAATGGTTAATGTGTTGAATTGATTCGTGGAACCATAGCTAGTCATTTCTCTAATCCATAATGCTGATGCCCAAGAATAACAAGTGTTTTAGATAAATATTTTAATAGCGGGTTACATGTAAATTTGTGAATAAACATTTATATATGATGCACATATTTCTTAGTTTATGTATAAGCTTACACAAAAACCGTTGATAGTCAATCTTAATATATGTTTCACCTCATTAGAAGACATTCACTATAAAATAATAAAAACACTATTTATATATATGCTTCACCTTATTAGAAGACATTCACTATAAAATTTTAATAGTGCTTTGCCATCACCTAACGTTCCCTAAATTCAGTTGTTGTTGAAATTATAGAATTCCTATTTTAAAATCCTTCCATTAATAATCTTGTTGATTGACTCCATCTTCAACATCAGGAGAGATTTGTGCCTAAATTAATATATGTGGGTGAAATCTTAAAAAATAGTGATAAACTGATAATAGTGCAGATCTAAAGTTAATGATCCCTAGAATGTGTAAGGAGTCCCGTCAAAATTTGTAAAACAAATCACATTGATGGATCTTATGAAAAAAAATGAATCTCCTATTATTTATGTTAAGCACATGTAGGGACTTATATAGGGGCCCCTATTTGTACCATTTTAACCAAGCGAAGTTAACTTTAGCATACCTAATGGTGTGTATCTATGTATGACCAAATTTGAGAAGAAAGAAATGGGTCCCATTTTGAGTCTACAACTATCATGATTGAGACATGTTTAACTGCCATTTTGAACATTGAGTCCTAGTTTTATGGGGATTAATAAGAATGTAGGAGGAATGGTTTTGAGCAATGCAGCTTAAAGTACTTGAAGCCAAATTTTCAAGTGAACTCACAAGGTTTTGTATTGATTATTTTAGTTTTTGTAAGATTTCATCTTATTTTTATGTCCTTTTCTAGTATTCGATATCGTTCTCACAAAATATGTTGTAAATACATTTATTTTATTGTCTTGATTTACATTTCTTGCAATAATGAGCCAATGACTTGAAATGCTACATAATATTTAAAGCACCTCATGAATATGCTTAGTTCTTACATTAGAAGACAAGTAAGAGGTATCTAACAAGCAGTTAAAAATTGAGTTGGATGTTAGAGTTTATTAGATGTTTTAAATAATGGATCACTAACAAGTACAAATTTTATTAATATATAATAAATAAGAAGTAGACTTTGGTAAATTTTCTAATGGTTAATGTATTCTTGCATGCATTAGCTAGTTCAACTGTTTGTGTGCCAAATTTAAATGTCAATGACCTATGAAATTGGTGGAAGAGTTTGCCCAACCATTTGAAGAGCCAAGTGTTAATAGATATAATATAGCAAATAAAAGGCAAATTTATTAACTTCATATTAAGGTGATAGGCAGGTTTATACATTTACTCCTTACAGTAAAATGTTGGGGTTAAAAAAAAAATTCATGTATACCATCACTTAGTTTATTCATCATTTTAGCAAATAATAGTATAACAGCGAAAGTAAATTTTATCAATTTTAATTTTTCTTAATATTAGTTTTTTACATGATACATATCACTAACGATTGACTAATTATACATTTTGACCACATCACACTGAACTAGAATTTTTGAGTATTTTATCAGGTGACATTATCTCATTAAGATTTGTTATAATTGCAATTTTCTTAAGCAGCAGTCCAACATGATAACACCCATTGCAAAAAAGATTTTTAGAAATGCACAATATGTAAATATTTTACAAGAATTGGATGCAACCATTGTACATTTTTTTTCTGAATTTGATCAAATTATTACACGTCTGTCTATGTTGGGTGCAATTATGATAAATGTTTTGGGTCACACAAAACACTTGAAATATGTTTATGTAATTTTCAAGTTTGGTTATAACCATAACTTATTAAAATTACTTTGATCTAACCTTAAAATATTATTAATTCTAATCCAAAAATTAGAAAGTTCAATACTTAAAATTGAAAATTTTATATGGTCAGAACAAACTAACATAAATTGATCTTCGACAGAATTAACATCACTAAAATTAAAATTCTTGTATATATACATATCTGACATCTGAATGTTGATATTTACTTGTACAACATTTTAATTTCCCAATCACATCAACACAATTTGCTTAAGAAGATGCATATCATTTCTGAAAAGTTAATGTTAGTGATACTTTTTAGGGAAATTTACATATGCAGCACACAATTCTTATGTATTTACATGTCACACATAAATAAAGATTTCAGAGTGAGAAAAGTAAATAGGAAAACTTTAATGTTTAATGGAATCCTGCAGCATGCTATGCCAACTGATGGGACTCCATAGGTGGGTTGTTTAGTATTCCGTTTATATCTGGTGAGGATATGGCCAAAGCGTAAAGGAAGAAAGACAATCATAAGGGAGCAAATTCTATTATTATTAAACTATCCATTATCTATTGTCTTTGTCTGCAAAATACACAGACAATATGGACTAATTGAATTCTGGAAGATTTACAGGCATACCACTCAGTTCTTATGCATTTACATGTCTAGCACCTAAACTTCATTTTTTACATATATATCACCTTTTCTATGTACCAAAAGATGCATTTACATTTCTATCATCTATTACTCAATATAATATATAAAATTGCAGTTTTAAGATTGTGTGGGTGTGTTTGTAATAGAAGTGAAGAACAGTAGTACCTTTATGATACAGACATCGATAAGTAGCAGTCCTATTTCCAATTGGTCTGGCCCAGGCTTTATTTCCTTCCATTTTTGTAATAAAGTTCCCCATGATTCATCACCGAGTTTCAGTTGATTCTCCAAGTATACCTGCACGCAGACATGAAATGGTTTTCTTACATTTTGAAACTGCTTTGTTGAGCTAATCTTCAAATTGTAAAGGTTTGTTCTTAGCAAATCTATGTCTATTAAACAATCTTATACTTCCCCTTTAATGATTGGTATAATTACATCACAATAGAAATACTGCTATTTACAAAACAATGAATTTACACGTGCCACGATAAAACCATTGAGAATTTGTATTTTTATCATGAATTTTGATGTTTGAGCGATAAATTGTAAAAGAGATTAAAGATGATACCGTTTTAATAAATAGCAATGTTTCGAGTGCTATGAATGTCATTGCCACTTGCATTAGTCAGTATCTTCTAGCCAAGCATTCAACAAGTGATAAAATGGTTGTGGTTTGTGAGGGATATGGGGCTCTCATTTCATTGCTTGAAAATATAATATCGTTTACAAAATGTTGATTTTCTTGTATTTGTTTTTTTTCACTGTGAAAAAAATGAAATTAAAAAATATTAGTGATTTTTTAGAAAATTTATGAGATTTAAAATTGATGTGTCATCAACAAATTTTATCAAGCACGAATCTCAATGCATTTTATAAGGTGGTTTCCTAGTTCAAATTATGATCATTTGGGCTTTGATTTCAGCAAGTTTATTGTCAAACTGATCTTCTTGAAAAGGCGAACAAAATGATGTCAAAATTGGTTCAATTTGAGTACAATTAAGTCTAGATTAAGTCGTTGGAGTTTAAATGGAGGCTTTGGGTCATCAATTGAAAGGTCAAATGTTTCAAATTTGACATATTTATGGTCGAATGGAGCGCCTCGACGAGGGGAATCTAACGAGCCTATGATAGCTCAACTCTGATGTCGTTAAGGCACCAAAATCCTTGAAAAAACACCTATGATCAAAAGGGATCACCATAGATCGTTCGATCAAGTGGTTAGGAAAGTTACGAACCCTTCTTTAAAAGGCTATAAATATACCACCTCATTTCACTTTGGTTTAAGAAGAAGATAAATTTTCAGTCATTTTTGGAGAAAACTCGACGAGTAACCACCGATTTTCGTAGACGCCAGCCACCGTCGACGATCGCCTGTCGGATATCGTTACCACTGCTTAACATCACCACATGCTGCCACCAACCATCGGCTATTGGTTAGCACTATTTCAACAATTATAACACGACTACAACCTTTGTGGTCAATTACTGCTTTTACAACTTTCAACTACGGTCTCTATAACGAAAAAATATTATATCAGGACTCCACACGTAGAGCTACGTGTGGAGTTCAATGAAATTACGCCGTGGAGGTGATCTGCCCGTAACACAAGGAATATTCTCCTCGTATTATTCAGGTGTTATTGTGTGTTATTCAGGTGTTATTGTATGTTATTCAGGTGTTATTGTGTTATGGGAATATTCTCGGTGTTATAATAACATAATAGCACATCAATAATACTTGAATAACACACAATAACACCTGAATAATATGAGGAGAATATTCTCTTGTGTTACCGGGCCGATCGCCTCCACGACGTAATTTCATTGGACTCCGCACGTAGCTCTACGTGCGTAGTCCTGATGTAATATTTTTTCCTCTATAACAAACCACTACTATTGTACCCACTGTTTATTGACTTTTATGACCAACTATTATCTTTGTAGTAACTAACTACCGCTTTTATGACCAACAACTATTGTTATAATTTCCAACTATGACCTCTGTGATTAATTACTACTACTGTAACCACCAACTACAACATTTATGACTAACCACTGCCGTTGCAACAACCAACTACTATCTAAGTACTATTATTATGAATTTCACTTATGACCTCTATGGTCAACTGCTGCTATTGTAGCCAGTGACTACTGCAACCTTAATGGACAACTACTGCCTTTGTAGCAACCAACTATGACATTTGTGCCAACTATTTTTGTTATAACTTCTAACCATGACATCTACGGTCACTTATTGCTATTATAACCTTCGACTACAGTCTTTATGGTAAACTATTGTCTTTGTAGCAACTAACTAGGACTTACGTGACCAACTACCACTACAAGAAAAAATGCTAAATCCGACGGCCTAAACTTGCGTAAAAAAAAAGTTCTATTTTCCAACGATCTAGAGTCATTTTATGAGCTGGGTCATTTGTGACAACATAACTTCAGAATATGTCGTCCCTTATCAGAAGTAATTTTTTTTTCCAACGATTTTAATTATTACCAATGCATTATGCCGCCGGTTATAAACAAATTTTAACTTTTAACTGAAGGCCTTATTCTGTCTCCTCCTGTTTTACCAAAAGAAAAATTTTCTGAGGCTCACTCCATCCGAGCAGAAATTTCAGCGGATTCTCAAAAGATGCCTAAAATATGGCAAACTAACCATACAAAAATGCCTACTCAATTCTCTTCAAGACAAATGCTGCAAACCTTAATCAAGGGATAATTTGGCGCAATCTTGTAGAATTCTTCAGGCAGATCCTTCCTTCTAAACATCTCTTCCAGCACCTCATCAGCAGCGAGTTGCAGAACCTCTTCCTCCGCAATCTTCTTCCGCATCGCCATTTGCTTTCGCCGCGCGACATCCGCTCCGCTGCTGATGGGTACATTCTGCCACGGCGCGGCGTGCCCAATCCTCCCCTTTCTTCTCCAGTCCGGGAAGGCAAACCCCATAGCGCTCGCAAGTACTACTGTGGCCACCAAAGCCAAAGCTTTAGCATGTTTTCTTGACTGACGAGGAGGAGAAGGTGGTGGGGGAGTGGAAGATGAAATCTGGCTCCTCGCGATTGCGCGGAGATGGCCATTGGAGAAGTTGGATTTGCGGAGGCATTGGAGAGTGGATAGTTGGGGAGCTCTGAGATACAATGAGGCTTGCATTGCAGTGTTAGTGTCTCAGGAATTAGTGTTGATTTTTGTTCTTTAGTTTTGAAGGAGGTGGGGAGTAGTGCTCTTGTTTCTTGCTGTATTTGCTTTGTGGGAGCAAGGCATCTCTTTAGAATTCTTTTGTGTTTGAGAAGTCATTTAAGTTCCATTCGATTGTTGTGAACGCAGACGTATAATTAGGAGTACAGAGGTCTACTCTTTATAATAGTTAGGGAAAATGAAATTATACAATTATGCTAAAATCACAATTGCTTTGAAATAACCCAACAAATGCAACTATATAAGAGAAGTTGGGATGACAACAATCATAGTTGGGTTACAATAGTTGTTGCGGTGACGATGATTGCTGGTAAGCATCAATGTTGCACTTATCTCAAATAGTTTTGCTTTAGTTGTCAGTTCTCTCTCCACCTCTCCTCTGCTATTTTAAGTGATAAATGTGATTTTATTTATAGATTTTGAGAGTGACATTTTAATGAATCCAAGTAGAATCCAAAACACTCTATCGGATGGTTCAATTTGATTTTCTTGATCACATGTTAATCTTTAACCATTTAAGTGTTTTAACAAGCTCAAATTAGATAATATTTGACTTGTTAGATTCCTCTCATATAGTCGCGTGATTTGACTAAAAAC
The DNA here is from genome assembly GCF_001263595.1 of Phalaenopsis equestris. Taxonomy (NCBI): domain Eukaryota; kingdom Viridiplantae; phylum Streptophyta; class Magnoliopsida; order Asparagales; family Orchidaceae; genus Phalaenopsis; species Phalaenopsis equestris. Next base: position 101,721 of record NW_018164640.1, on the reverse strand, counting down.
ATGCCAAATTTAAAGATTGTTTGACCTTCCAATTGATGCACTAAATTTTTTTACAATACATTAAGTATTTTATCCAAAGCTCATTCAGATTTAGATTGGATCGCGATCAACGTCTTGGCAACATAATATCAGAATGCTCGGTTTAAATATAAATTTATTCAAATTTAGATGATTCTAAATTTGAATTTAGAAGATCGTTTACTAAAAATGCATTAAGATTTGTGCTTAATCATATCAATTTCTGGATGACATATCAATTATAACAATGCTGAGTTGCAGAACCTCATCAGCTCCAATTTTCTGACGCATCGCAATTTGCTTTTGCTGCTCCTAGAATGTTACTATGTCAGGGATTTGGCTTTGATTTTTCTTTATCTTTGAAGGGGGCGAGGCAGGGGGCTTTAGAATGCTTTTTGTGTTAAAGGAAAAGAAAGCAAAGCTTACTCCCAAGCTGTCAAGCTGCAAATTTAGTGCAAGAGATTTAGTTTGTGTAGCCAAAAACTCTTGCATTCTAACTGTTATAAGAGGTTGTTGTGGCTTCGAGTGCTCATCCTACGAAAAACAAAATGCTATAAAGTGGCTCAATTTTATAGTGTATTGGTAGGATATAAAATGAATCATCTTGAGATGAGGAGGGTTCATCAAAAAAGCTAATTGCTATAAGAGAGTACACATGTTGGGAATCCTCCAAAGAATTGGCAAATGCGGAATAGGATCACAGGATTCGAGAAAACACAAATAAAAAATAAATAAAAAGCATTATCAAAACAATCAGAAAAACACACAAGGACTTGACATGAAAAAACCTGAGAATGGGAAAAATCCACCTAGTAACTGGGATTTTTATACTTTACTAGTAAAATTTAGCTTTAAATAATTAATATTAATTAAAAATAAATGATAGTACTTTGATCATAACAAACTCGGATTTTTTTATTAATACGGTTGTCATTGAGGTTCTTAGCAAGGTAATTTTAAGATGGTCAAGCCAATTGGAGGATTGGTTGAAAGTTGCGGTTCAACGAACCAATTAGAACCCGTTCTCCGACAACAATTGTAGCCTCTTGTTCTTTATTTCATTAGTATAACCCCTACAAGGTGTGGGTTTTGCTTGTGTTAAAGAATGATTTCATTTTCATATATCATGATAGAGCCCCTACCATCTTAATTCCTTCTAATCCTCATCCTCTTCAAATACCAATGTCATGAAAGCATCCAACAATGCTAATTTTTTTCACTTTGATCCCCTACAAAATCTAAATTTATTTATACCATCTATAGCAAAAATCATCAAAATTGCACTTTTTCATTTTATTTCTTTGAAAAAGCAAGGTATTGGATATCTGCCCTCTATCTTCAACCACAACAATGGCTGTAAAACAGAGAAAAGAGATGATTGATGATCATGCCCTACTGGGATCCATTTGGCTCCTTTTATCATGACATAATTTTTTAATTGGTGGCTCAGCTTTAGCAATTGCAATTTGCAGATAAATCATTAAATAAAAGTCAGAATATACAAAGTTGCAACACGTCTTGAAACTATAAACTTCATATTTCATTAATAAATTTCTATAGAAAACATAGTTTTAATACAATGTGACATTTGTGCAAGTAACATTTTGTTGACCCGGTTTTATGTATAAAGGATTGTTAACGGTCTGATTTCGAGTCGAGCTCGGGTCGGTTCGAGATCTGCTTGTATAAGTTTGGTAAGGCTTGAAATTGGTCATGGCTGGGCCTGCTTGAAATTGAATCGAGCTTGATCCAACTCGAAATCAAAACGAGCTGACTTAAATTGAGTTATTTGGATCAGTTTGAGGTCATAATCAGCTCGATCTAGCTTGAAATTGAAACTAATTGACTCGTATTGAATTATTTAGATTCCTTTGAGCTAGAAATTGGCTCAAATTTGGCTTGTAACTTGTTGTATTCAATTGTGCATAGCATTAGGTATATAATTTTTCTAAATAAAAAAGCATTAGGAATTGTTCTCGAGTCAGTTCGAGTCGATCCATGCATGGCTTAAAATCAGTTCGAAAAAAATTCCTTCCAAAGTTTCAGCTCATAGCTCGGCTCGTTCTTATCGATCCGAGGCAAAATTTGAATCGATTTTCAAGCAATTAATGAACTTCGAGCAAAATTCACAATCAATTAAGGGTATATTTTAGCCACATATGGGTTAAACATTATTGCGTTTAAACTATTTGATTATCTTTGATGCTACCATCTATTTGTTCTTTTGCAATTTAATCTAAAGAAAATAGACTGCGAAGTTATAATATATATTAAAATGACATCTAGTATTGCAAACATCTTTAGTTAATTTCTAAAGGAGTTAAGTGAATTTCTACCAGATGCGACGAAAATTGATTTAAAAACAAAATCATTCATTGTTTGTTTATCAATTGTAATTAGATTATGCGATCGAGTGAAATTTCACATCCATTGCCATTATTGTGTCCCAAGCACCGAATATGAAAAGTAGAGGGTTGGGTTTTGTAGTTGACATTCAACATTAATTTTTTGTCGAAAAAATCATGACAATAATCATTTAAAATATTTTGTAAATGTTAGGGCATCTCCTGTAAGCGACGTGTTGTATGAGCTAAATACAATCAAAATTATGCAAACGCCATTATACTAGTGTCCATGTATAGTGTTAAATAAGTAAGAGTTCTCACATTAAGAACGAATGCATGCAAATAAATTAGTTCATGAAACTAATATTATGATAGGATCTTGGAATATAGGTATTTTCAAGGGTAAATTAATGAAATTAGTAGATATTATGGTTCGCAGGAAGATAAATATTTTATGCATTCAAGAAATTAAATGGGTTGGAGAAAAGACTGAAAAGATTGATAGCTTAGATTTTAAATGTTGGTATTCGAGTAGGAGTCTCACTAGAAATAATATAGAAATAACTATAGATAAGAGTTTAAAAGATAATGTTGTAACAATTAATAGAATTAGAGTTAAAATTATAATACTGAAGACTGTTGTTGATGGTAAGATTTTTAGTGTTATATGTGTTTATGCTTCTCAAGTAGGTTTGGATATAAATTCAATAGAAAAATTTATGAATGACAAACAAGAATTAATAAAAATGATAGCTTGAAGAAAAAAAAAATTACTGGAAGAGATTTAAATTGACACGTAGGTAGAGTGATAGAACTTTTAGAACGATTCAAAGCAACTAAAGTTTTGGAGTGATTAATGAAGAAAGTAGAATCATATCAGATTTTACTTTATCTTAAAATTTTGTTATTGCTAATATTTTATTTAAAAAAAGAGATAAATACATTATTACTTATAAGAATGAATCTAATAAAACATATATTGATTATTTTCTTATAAAAAAAAAGGTATCATCTAGAATGTGAAGGCTGTAAGGACATTTTAAGTGAAAACTTAAGCACTCACATCAATTATTAGTTGTTGATTTTTAGATGAGAAGTTGAAAAATTAAAATATAATGAAACATTGCCAGAGAATGAAACAAAAATTATTTTTGTGAGGAAACTATAAGATTTCAAGATTTGGGATGTTCGTGAAGAAGCTAATTCTACAAGAGCTAAAGTAAAAATCACTATTAAACAAGTGTCAAAAGATTTACTTGGAGAATCAAAAGGATTAATTTTTATAAATAAAAATAATTGGTAGTTGAATAATAATGTGCAAAAAAAGATAAAATATAAGAAGTTTTGTTATAAATATTTGTTTAAATATAAAAGTTTAGAGAACTCAGAGAAATATATGTTAGCCCATAAGGAGTATAAGAGAATAATTTTTAATGTTAAGAATTATGTTTTTAGTGATATTTGTGATAGATTGGACACTAATGAGGGTGAAGGACATATGTATAAACTAGCGAATCAAAAAGAAAAGAAAATTAATGATTTAATCTAAGTAAAGAGTAATAAAAAATAAATCAAAAGGTGATTTTCTTAGATAAAAATATTCAAAATATGTTGGTGACATATTCTGATAAAATTTTTAATGAAGTTTTTGAAAATACGATCAACCATAACAATCCAATATTGTTAATATTAATAAAACTTTTATTCTTGCTGTTATATTAGTGAAAGGGCATCAGTAGAAACTGAGGTATCCCAATAACAGAGTAAAAATATTTAAGAGATTTGAGAGTTTCTTAGCTTACTAAAACCTTGTTTGGGATCACTATCTGTTTTCTATTTTTAATTTTTGAAAACAAAACTAGAAAACAAACCTAAAAAATAGTGTTTGTTTATTTTTTTTTAATTTTAGTTTTAAAACACATGAGACTTGTTTTCAAAACATAAAACACATAACTTGTGTTTTCGCTATTTAAAAAACATATTTTTCGGAGCTATGCCGAAAAATATTAAATTAGCATAATCACCATTGGTTGAAAATAACATAATAAATTAAGCCATTAATCCACTAATTAACTCCTAAACTTGCTTAATTGACTTAATAAGAAATTAATGGAATTACGAAAATTACTTAATTCAACCAATTAATAAAATACTTAATTAAATTAATAATCATATAATTAAATCATTATTTATTTAAAAAGAACCTAAATAAATTTAATTAAATTATAATTACTCAATTTAATAATAAATCTACTTTAACTTAATAATTAATCAATTAAACCAATAATAATTTAAATAAAATATTAACCATTTAATTAAGTTAATAATAATAAAATTAAAACATTAAATTATTTAAGCATATCATTAACTATATAAATAATTAAATAGAACATTAAACAACTTAATTAAAATACTAATTAATGAATTAATTAAATATTTAATTAAATTAATTGAATTTTTGATTAATCCATGAAAGTTTAATAACTTATAAATTTTTTAAATCAATTAAGACTTCAATTTGACAAAACCTTAACTTAATAAAATAAATAAATAATTAATTAATTTCATTAATTCACCAATAAGTTAATTAAGGTGTTAAATACTAATTAATATGTTTGGTAGTTAAATAATTAAATTAATTAACATATTAGTAGTTATTAATTAAATAATTTTAAATTCATTAACATGTTATATTTATTAAAATTTCATTAAATTTTTAAAAAGTAAAGTTTTTTGTTTTAAAAAAATAGAAAATATCCATCAAAACATGTTTTATTTATTTCTTTTATTTTTTTAAAAAAATTGAAAATATCCATCAAATCACAGCAGTACCAAACACATTTTCTAAAAATAGAATAAAGAAAACAAAACAAAAAAGAAAATAAACTGAAAAATAAAAATAAAAACAGAAAACAAAAAATAGGGCTTGAACTTTTAATATTATTTTAAAGATTAAAAAATGTCCGATGAATGGAGGAAGAATATTTGCTTTCTATTTTTAAGAATAAAGGTGATGTACAAGAGTGTGAAAATGATAGAGGCATTAAGTTGATTTATCATACATTAAAATTATGGGAGAGAGTAATTAAACATAGGTTAAGACGTGGTATAAAGATTTCAAATATTCAGTCTGGATTTATGCAAAACAAGTCTATTATGGAAGTTATACATTTATTGAGCGGTTTGATGAGAAGTACACAGAGAATAAGGGTGATCCACATATGATTTTTATTAATTTAGAAATGCTTATGATAAGGTTCAAAGAGAAGGTCATTGGAGAGTTCTAGAAAAGTAAGTTGTTTATATGATTTATATCCAAGTCAATAAAAATATGTACACTAAAGTTGTTACTTGTGTTTGAACAAAAGGATGATTGACTAAGTATTTTCTTATTCAAGTTGGATTACAACAGGGATTAGCTTTGAGCCCATATATTTTTTGTATTGTTATTGATGCTCTTACTGGATATTTTGAAGACAACAATGAAATAAGATTGTCTTTTGGGAACTTTTTAGAGTGAAGTTTAAAGGGATGGATTGAATGCATTAATTTTTTATGCGGACTAGGTTATGGTTTCAATGATATCAGAAATTGTTTGTAAAATGTTTCGGGGTTTGTAATTAGCTGTTGTGGTGTAAAGAATGAAGTGGAACAACAAGTTTTAGTTGAGGGTTTCAGAAATGATGGGTTTTTTCCCTCATATGGAGTGAAAGGAACTTGGGGAGAAGTTCTGGAACATGGAAAAAATATTACATCAGGAGTCCTGATGAAGTTTCATGTGCAGATGCTAGTATTTAAGTGTTATCAGGTAGTACTGCGGCGTTATTTTGATTTTACCAAAATAATGCTGCAGTACTACCTGAATACTACCATCTGTACCTAATTCAGATCTAAGTCATCCCGATGTAATACTTTTTTTCTAGAACATTAGAGGGGTTATGAAATATCAAAACAACAATGCAAATGAAGGTAAAAAGAAAAAAAAATTAAAGGAAAGTAAAAAGATAAGGACCAATTCTCACCAAAGGATTGAGGTTGAATTGATCATCAAATGAAGCTCCAAGGAATTAGCCACCAAAACTTCTTCAAAGAAGATAAATACTTCTCTAATTAAATTTCATTCTAGAAGAAATTAACTCATTGCAACAGCTTCTAACATTGTCTTACATTCTTCTTAACTTATCAGTAAAAAATAATTAAGAAGGCAACATCAGCAATGGTACTTTTAATACTTTTAATATTTCAAGAGACTATTTTGCAAACTTGCACGCATAATCAGCTTTGCATGATTAACCTATTAATTCAACCTCACATAATTATGTAAACATAATTTTAAATTAAGGGGAAATTCAGATACAAACCACTAGGGCGGTAAAAGAGCTGAGCTTGAGCTTGACTCGTGTTCTGCTTTTTCAAAATTATGGCTCTTTCAAAATTACTCGAGTTTGAAATTGGCTCGTGTTCAAAATTGGCTGGTGAACAGTGTCTTTGTGTTCGGCTCAAAATTGACTCGTTAAAATTATTTGAAAAAAATAGATGTAGAGTGTTAGATTCAAACATAGAGCAAATCTATGCAAAAGAAAACACAAAACTACATTACCACACAAGCTATTATGATTTAAACTTAGATATAAATATATATAATATATTATTATATAAATAATCATATGATTTTTATTTATTTGGAGCTAAAATGAGTCAAACAAGAGCTAACAAAGAGTTGTTCGTGTTCGGCTCAATTATAATTCGAGCTTAAAAAAATTGTTCGTATTTGACTCATTTTCTTAACGAACAAGCAGAACACTAGCAGTTTGCGAACAACGAGCATTTTGGACAGCCCTACATATCACCTAATTTCTATATATTTACATGTCTAATATCTAAACTTATATTTTTACTCAAAATTTTCATATCACATAAAAAAAAAATAACACTATTTTAACTCTTAAAAAGTGAAATATATTTTCCACTAATTTAAATTTAGAAATATGTACGTGCTGATGTTGCAGAGGTGCATACAGTATGTAATGCACTATTAAAATTAAGTGAGCCAAGTGGGAGAATGTTATATTTTTATTTATGACTCACATTTATTTTAATAACTTATGAGATTTATTTTTGATAACTTAAGTTATTAATTTTCATAACTCATAACTTATGTCATAAATTATGACAACTTATGATATTTATTTTGATAACTTAAGTTATTTATTTTCTTAACTCATAACTTATGTCATAATTTATGATAACTTATGATATTTATTTTTGTAACTCTATAACCCCTAAAATAAATAAATGTTACTAACTTATGTCATTGATTTTATTAATAAAAATCAATTAATTTATTAATTATCATAAATCCTATTGGTTAGTAACCCCCTTGATGGATGGTGGATAAATAGAGCATGAATTTGAGAATGAGTCCTCTCTCTACCTAACACACCTCGTACATTTCTCTCCATCAGAAAGTACAGAAAGTTTTAAGGGATTAGAGAGAGAAACTTCATCTCTTCAAGATCAAATTTGTTCATCATGAATACAGGTATGCGTCGCTTTATTTTTACATATGTAAAAATCATGAATTTAAAAGAACTTGACTATTATGTACTTTTCTTTTGAAATTTGTGTATAAAGTTGAAACATGAATTTTCTAACACATACTTCTAGCATTATTCACATCACCTGACGAATCTTTTGATGTCTTTCTATAGAGTCGGCTAGAAGTTTCCTTATGGCTTCACTCACGGGAGTGTACCTCCTGGATGACGTTTTCCACCTCGTGTTCCTTTATGCATCTTAGGAATGTTGAAGTAATTGATCTTTGTAAGAGCTTTATTTCGATCATGGGATATTGTGCGTCTTTGATCTTGAACCTCCTAGGGTCGGCAGAGTCTTTTGAAAATTTTCCAATTTCGAGGTATTGGATGTAAGTATCCATCCAACTATTTAGTCTTCTAGTCTTCAATTCCATGGTCTCTAGTACTTCAATGGTTGATCGTGTCGGTTTTTTGAGTGTCCCCTGCCCCAAATAGATCCACTTGGATAGGAGGTTGGCTATTTGCTTCTCCTCCCGGACAATATGCTTGACTTTAAAACTTTCAAACTTTTCGATCTTCATTTTTGTTTTGTTCAAGTATCGGACCATCATGTCGTCCCTCACTTAAAGTCAGATCATGTATTGTGATCTTGCATTGATTCAAGAATATCTTTTGTCATCAGGATTGGTGGAAGCGATGTTGCAATAATTCCATAATATTTATTGTCAGGAATAGTTTCAACTAATGAACAAAATATTCCAAATCATATGTTATGATGCAGCCAACATCTTGAAATTCTAACAATTGAATTAACATGAACAATTTTGTTTTGAAGCTCTAAATCTTACTAGATGAAATGCATGAAAACATGCACAACTCCTTTGAATTAAATTCTAAAATGAGAACACTCTTGGGGAAAACTTCCTAGTTGTGACGAAAAAATATTATGTCCCGAGTCCGGACGTAAGTTGCATCTGAACAACGGCTGCGATCAGCCGAAAGGAGCAGAAGAGAAAAAAACAACCTCCGGTGGATCACAGTGGTTACCTGGATGCAGCTTGCGTCTAGACTCCGGACGTAATATTTTTTCGTCTGTGAAGCCATTCTTTGTTTGCATCGATCGTTTTCTAGTTTCTTATATATATAATCACATATGCTATCTTATCGAGCAATTATAAAATATTTAGTTTTCTAAAGACCAATGAAATAAAAGTTATGGACAGTTCTGTGGAAACTGCGTAGCACTTTCCCGCCTAGATGTTCATGTGGCGGCACCGAAAAACACGAATATATTAATTATTTTGTGAGCTTTTCTAAAAAAGAAATGATGGGTGGGCTCCACTTATGAACTAAATAATTACAACTCAGGGCCTGCAAATTTTTTTTAAGGGGCAATTACATAGTGGTAACCTAAAACTTGTTATTTACAAATAAATCCTTCTCTTTTATCCAAATTTTCAAATTCTCATTAAAATTTCAAAATTCATGATAAAACCTCAACCCATATCATTCCTTTTTACCATCTTCTCAATGGTCTGATCATGACACCTATAAATATATCGATTTCGTAGTTCAACAAAATCACATGGATGATTAATTTGTAGATATTAATGTTTCCGGGGGTCAATGTGCAAATATTTCTTTTTTGAATGAAAAATATTAATTTATTTGGTGGCTTAAAACTCCTCATTTTAACTCAGTGTTTGAATTTAGCTCAAATAAGGTTAAATAGGATTCATCAATCCAATAAATTCTGCGATGGATATGGAGTTCGTCGGATTCCGATTTATTAAATCCAGATTTATGTCATAAGAAAGACAACACGAGAAAAAGTAACCACACTTGAAAAAGTTCAATTTAACAGTGAGTTGGAATTAACTTTTATTTTTTGATTGTTTGACGCATTTAAGTTAAATATGTAATAACAAAATTCTAATAATATGTTATCAAATACCGCCTAAATACAATATAACAAGAACTCGAGCAACTAAATTAGTTGATACCTAACAATTCGTTAGCTATTTACTAATATTCACCTTGAATATTTACCATCGATATTACACATTTATTCGCGATATGGTGATTAAAAATATAATCTCCCATCAATAAAATTATGGGTTTAAATTACTAATATTAAAATTATGACTTCAAATCACGAAAAAGTATCTCGTTCGGACGTCTGGACGGTCAATCAACGACTGGCATATCCGCCGTCAATAAAGCGTATGATGATATGACGCCCGAACTTGTGGTGTCTGGACGGAATATTTTCTCTCAAATCACGAAAATTAGCATTTTTTGTCTCCTGAAAAAAAAAATTAATAAAATAAAAAATTACCGTGAATAAATTCGCGGCTTATTCCGTTATATTCTTTGTCACCACTCACGCAATTGAAATTTGGCGAGTGATACAAAGAGGTAGAAAGAGGGCAAAGAGGAGAGGAAGACGGAAAGTGCTCTTAGCTTTCTTTCTCCGTCTCTCGCTGTCTGACAGTGTCTAGGGCTCGTTCTCTCTGGTGCGGAGGGGAAGAACAATGGACGCCTTGGCCCGCTCGGCGGATGCTGAAATGGCGGAAGCGGGCAGCCGCCGGGGCTGGAGAGCATCCAGGCCACGCTCAGCTATGGCGGTCGGTTCATCCAGTACAACATCTTCGGAAACGTTTTCGAAGTTACGTCTAAGTATAAGCCCCCCATCATGCCAATCGGGAAGGGAGCATACGGGATTGTCTGGTGCAATTTTTGTATATATTTTTTTTTTTTGCATTGAGATGCTTGTTCTCAAGTTTTGATTTGATGATTTTGGTTGTTTTGTTGGTTCAGCTCGGCTTTTAATTCAGAGACAGGGGAGCAGGTAGCGATTAAGAAGATTGCTAATGCTTTTGATAATAAGATTGATGCGAAGAGGACGCTGCGGGAGATTAAGCTGCTACGGCATATGGATCATGAAAACGTGAGTTGATATTTCTTGTGTTTTCCTTAATTGCGAGAATGTGCCGCTTGAAAGCTCGTTTTGGATTATGCGGTTCAAATTTGATTTTAGTCTGACGAAGCTGTTGGGTTTCGTGTGGCTTTGCGAAGAAATTATCTATTTATTTGAACAAAGGTTTTTGAGTGTCGGGGTTTACTCCTATAGTTTAGAAGATTGAGCGGCATGGAAGCGTATCCTGCCAAATTCAATTCAACTGACAGAAATTTGTCTGCAAAGAGTGTTTATGGAAAGGGGAGACTGTTGCTGACCCATCTTGTACTGTTGTCAAAATCATTTTCAACTTGAAATCTTTATATCTATGGACCTAATATTTCTGTGTCAACGTATTTTGAACTATTTTAAGGTGTAACCAAATTCAATACTTTCATGTGCATTATTAATATTTATGTCATGCATGTGCGCATCACTTCAACCATCAATCCCCTTTGAAGAAAAATGTTCTAATATCATCAAATATCATGTATCAATAGCCCAATCAACCCCGTGGATTTGTCATGAGATTCACCTATTCTTGAATTTTGCTCTATCAAGATAGAAGGGCAGCCAACAGCCATTAGAGCCAACACAAACCACGAGAATCATTTGTTCTCATTCGAAACTTCATTTGTACACCACTTGTGAAGCGAAATGGAGTCAACATTAGTTGAATTTGCCAGAGTTGTGAACAGCGAATTTGTAGTAAATTGAATGACGTAGAAGCATAGTTTTAAATCAATCAAATTTGATGAGAGTTTAGAGAGATAGGTTTGAAACCCTAAGAGGGCATTAGAAGGGGTTCAAGTGCGAGAGTTTGGGAATTAGGTGAGAGGAGAAAAAAAAATTGAGAGGGGAGGAGAAAGTATGGAGAGGCTGATAAATCCAATGCAATTTTGGTTTCTTATCTCTAAAATCCCCACGACCTTCTTTTTTCCTAGAACATGATTTTAGATTATTGTAATAAATTTCACGATAAAAGCAAATTTATGGAATTATCCAACTAGAAGATAGGGCCTAGCTTAAATAAATACAAATGATGGAATACCTTGAAAATTGTTTACTAGATACTAATTCTCTTGCTTTTGGATGCAGTAAAATGTCAAGCTTAATTAATTCTTTGTACTTGGCCCATGAGACCTGTACTGCATTAAGCGCTCTAGAGTTTGAGGAGGTCATCTCTGGAAACTTTTAGCTAAGGTAATCATCTAGTAGATGCTGTGTTACTTATCTTAGGTTGTCATGTTCAATGGAAGAATCATCTTTAGACAGCTTATCTCTCCAACTTGTCAAATATGCATGGTAACTTGTCGTCATTTTGAATGCCTCCACTTGCTCTGAAGTATCAACATGTGAAGGCAGCTTTGTAGGAATATCAATTGGATTTGATGCAGTGGAGGCTCCACCTATAGAATTAATCTGAAATTATAAACGACTCTAGGCATTAGATTTTCTATGCTAAAAACACAACTAATAGGCATTTTAGGAGGCAATTTCATGCTAATCCTTTAATATCAGTATTTCTGGAAATTTGAAGTGGCTAATGAACTTTTTAATGGAGTTTTATATAGGTGCACTGTGGAAACCAACCTTAACCAGAACATATATGAACAAAAATTTCATCACTAAATTCAAGTTTTTCTCTTATCTAAATCCACTATTATTTTCAGTTTTAGATTGATTTTAGCTTGAGCATGCACAGAGGCATTGGAATGCAACAACAACAACAACAACAAGCCCTTATTCCACCAAGTGGGGCTGGCTACATAAATCCTTTTTCTCCATTGTGTCATATGCAAGGTCTTCTTTTCATTTAATTCTAATAAATTAAGATAATTTTTTATAGAACATGCCTAGGTCCTTTTAGGTCTACCTCTAATTTTCTTAGCATAAGTCAAATATAATACATCTACTCTCCTAATTGGGTTATCAGATGGTCAACATTTAATGTGATCAAATCATCTAAAAGGCGACTCTCTAATCTTGTCTGCCACTAGAGCTACTCCAACACTTTCACAGATATATTCGTTTTGCATTTTGTCTCTTGTTATAAAGTCACTCATCCACCTAAGCATCCTCATCTCAACAACACTTAACAAAATTTTTACATGCCAACATTTTGCGCCATAATGCATTGTAGGTCTCACCATCATCTTATAAAATTTTTCTTTATCTTTAAGCAGTAATTTTCTACCATACAATAGGCTCGATGTATTTCTCCACTTCAACCATCCAACTTGAATTCTACTAATAACATCTCTATTTGTATCTTTTTCACTTTGAACAATATACCCGAGATATCTAAAAGTTTACTCCTTTTAATGAATTGATCACCCATTGTTACAATCCCACCACTAAATTTATTACTACTAAAATTACATTCAATATATTCATTTTTTTAAATATAATAAGATGAAAGCCTTTTAACCCTTAAAGGGTGGCTCTATAATTAAAGATTTTTCTGAACTCACTCTCCACAAGAAGGATCACTAGCAAAAAGCATACATTAAGTTATCCTTCTGTAAATGTCCAGTAAGAACATCCATAACTAAAAAAAATAGGCATGGGCTTAAAGTTGATTTTTGATGTAATATAATTGAAATCGGAAAATACTTGATCAATCCTCCTTGTGTTCGAACACAAGTAATAACTCTAGTATATATATCTTTAATGACTTAAATATAACCAATATCAACATCTTTCTTTTTTAGAACTCTCAAAGTACTTCTCTTGAACCTTATCATAAGCTTTTTTATAACACAATTTTTTATATTTTATTCTTTTCTTGTAAATTATTATTCACCACCAACTATTTTTATTTATAAATTTTTTTTTTTAATTCTCCAAGTACATTTTTTATCACTTGTTTAATTGCTTGTTACTTTATCTCACATAGAATCCGCTTTTACTTGTAACAATAATTTTATGTGTCTTTTAGGTGCCCCCATTTAATTTTATGTCAATGTTTTCTTGTATTCTTTATCTTACAATTTTTCATCTTAAAATCTAGAACTAATAATTGATGTTAAGTACTTAAATTTTCACTTGGAACAACTTTATAATTTGTACACTCTCGATGATTTCTTTTTTCTCATAAGAAAACAATCAATTTGTGTTTTATTATTTCCATTCTCATAAGTAATTATATGGTTATCTCTTTTATTAAATAAAGTATTAGCAATAACAAAATCATGCATTAAAGCAAAATTTAATTTATTTCTAGCTTCTTCCTCAATTACTCCAAAATCGTAATCGCCATAAATATTTCTAAAATCTTCCACTACTCTATAAACATGCTCATTTAAATCTCCTCCTATAAAAATTCTTTGTTCAAGGGCTATCATTTATATTAATTCTTCTAAGTCATTCCATATTTTTTTCTTAACTATATTTAAAATGGTATTTCGTAGATCCAAGGAAATGATATGCTCGGGTCAAATTAATCAGCTCTAATAGCTAATGTTGATAGAGAAAAAAGTGCTTTTGTACCAATTTTTGCAATAGGATTTTTAAAATGTTAATTGAATTTGACGGAGTTACAGAACTTGCCGAGCACCCAGAATTGTTGAAAGAACAATGCAATTATTGAGTAAGAGTAAAAATTGCGTATGACATTCCCTGTTTTTGGTGGTACCATCGAATCATATTTGAAAGAAACTAGTAAGACGGAAGCAATCAAAATGATGCTAGAACAACTTTTTAAACAAGATTTTGAGAGTTTACTATCAGTCTTATTTGATCCTTTCCAATCGTATGCAACTTCTTTTGGAATAAGCTAGTGGTTTTTACGGATCCTAGAAGAGATGCACGGCAAAGGCTGTCCTATGCTGCTATTTCAGCTATATCAAAGCTGCTCTGTATTATCCTGTAGAGAGAAGACTGAGCTGTTCTTTATGAAAACCTTTATTTTTGAACTTGGGATTAATCAAATATGGATGTTTTTGAAGGATTTTCCATTACCATTTCCTATGGAACTTGTTAGCTTATTTGATTGAAATTTAAAAATCTCTGGTTGGAAATTTAAATGGGTTGAATTACACTTCATATTTGGATAAATGATATAACTTCGCATATATTATGCTGTTAGTTATCTTACAATATTGTTACGATTCACACCTTTCAATTATGTCCTTCAAACAATGCATATAATCTGACTCCTGTGCATGTGTAAGAATGTATAATCACTTATTTTTTGTTTTCTTATGCATGCTAGAATTGATCTATGTGTTTACTAGATGTGCATATGCATCTCTCTCTCTCTCTCTCTCTCTCTCTCTCTCATCACAACACATGTTCCTTGTGACAGTTATTTGCTATATCCCAGCATTTGTTTCAACCATATTGATAATTGTTACTTTTTGATGATAGAGCTTCCTCTGTGAGATCCCAATTTAGGAGAGCATTTTTGACAACCAGTTAGAGCAATGACCAATCCAAATTCACAACAAGGGAAAGTAGGACCCGAATAATGTTTAATTTAGCAACCGAGCAAATATCTCCTCATAATAAACTCCATATGTTTGTGAGTAGCCTTTGACAACTAATCGTGCCTTATTGGACTCAAAGGATCCATCAAAGTTAAATTTGGTGCTAAAAATCTAGCGACACCCCACTGCTTTCTTATCTATAGGAAGATCCACAACATTCTATATATGATGTCGTTGAAGGGCATTCATATCATTCATTACTGCAGCTTTCTAGGATGAGTCAGTTAATGCTGCTTCAATAGTGGATAGGAGGTGATGATCCATCAAGACAGTAACAAACGCTTTGTAGGTCGGCGATACACTATGAAAAGAGACATATTTTTCCATGGAATAAAGAGAGCTTCCCCGATTACATACCCAATAGGAAAATTCACTTTCTCATTTGGAGTGGTGTTAGTCCTGGTAATGTCGCTCTGAGTGGATTCTAGATTTTGTAAAGAGGTAGCGGGCTCTTGCGTGGGAACATGAGTGCGTCGAGTATAGACACAGAGGATGAGAGGAGGTTTTGGTTGTTTGTTAGATGGATCTAGAGGGACAAAGAGCTCCTCAGATATATTGGTCGGAGAAATCTCCACAGGGGTCGGATAAGGAATAGTTTCCAAGAAATCAAGCTCCCCTTCACTTGAGGCAGTGACAAGTAAGTAGGGAACACTTTCAAAAAGGAGACATCAACACTTACATAGAGTTTATATGTGGTAGGACCAAGGCACCGATAGCCTTTTTTAGTGACAGAATATCTGAGGAAGACACATTTTATAGACCTGGGATCATGCTTACTATGATTAGAGGTAGTGTTCCGGACAAATGTCACTCACCCAAAAATTTGGGATAAAAGAGTAGTGAAGAACCGATTGGTAGGGAAACATGACATCAAGATGACTAATGGAGTTGTGAAGTTATGAATTTTTGTGAAGATTTTATTAATGAGATATGTGACAGTAAGCACGACATCATTCCAAAACCATTTTGGGACATTAGATTGAAACATAATGGAGTGAGCTACTTCGAGAAAGTGTCGGTTTTTTCTCTTAGCTACTCCATTTTGTTACTTGTTCGTACACAAACTATGATGAAGGATGACTTTACCAAGAACTCACCTAGATTTAAAAAAAATTACTGTCATTGTCATTTTGAAGAACTTGAATTGAAATTTTGAATTGGGTTAAAATGAAGGAGTGAAAGTTTTTTAAGTTTTGTATGCTGGTTTCCCATGGAGTTTCCAACACTCTTCTCTAGTATGGCTGGGTTTGTGACAGTATCACAAATGGACCCAGTGGCTCGGAGAGGATTTGATGAGTGTTCAATATTATTAGTGGCCAAGGCAGACGATTCGACCGAATTCAAAGTGCTGAGCATGACAATTCTCTGACTCTATTTGCGTTGAATTTATGTGAATGCAGCATGAGCGAAAGGAAGGGACCAACGATACGGCCCGGGACTTTGTCAATTTTTGTTAAGACCTGCAAGAGATTGGAACATGTGATTTTTACTATTTTCTGAAAAAAGGAAAGATTTGTCGAAGATTCTCACGTGTAGTTATAATAGAGATCACATGCCACCATAAGGCCACTAAATCATTGTAGTACTGGTTCACCGTCCTCGATCCCTTTTTCGGCTTGCTGATCTTCTTGGAAATCTCATAAAGTTGGTTGGGGTTTCTTACATGTGAGTGGGTGTCTCGAACTGCTGTCCATAGGGCACTAGTAGAAGGAAGAAAAATATGCGAATGGCCAATCACAGTCTTCATTGAGTTAATCAGCCACGACATGACCATGAAATTCTCCACTCTCCACGCTTCATACATTGGATCAATTTTAGGAGGTTCACGAATCATTCCCATGAGTTGGTTGAATTTCCAGCATCCCTTGACGAACAAAGACACAACTTGAGACCATTAGAGAAAATTGGATCCATTTAGTTTATGGTTGGTGATTAGGAAGTTCAGGTGGTTTCCGGTCCTTCGGTCTGTGGAGGAATTGAGATAGTTGTCGACTCTCTGGTTGACTCAAGTACACCATCAGAAGAAAGCTCGGTGGTGGAAGAATCCGTCATGATTCCAACTGATCCAAATGTGATGTTGGGTTCCCGAGGCATAGGAAGATCCTGAAGGCTAGACACAGGAAGGACCTAGCAGCTTGGGAAGAGTCCTAGAAACACCAGCCAAGGAAAAACAGGCCAGCTGGAGAAAGGTCAAACCGGTTGAAGGGATCTCTGTCTGCTGGATACTACCGCCAGTAAGACAAGCAAGTGTCAACGACTGGATCTGGCGGCTGGAGGTTTGTTGTTTGGCTGGCGGCAGGGTAGAAGAGCTAAGACCAGCAGGTGGCAGGTGGCTGGTGGCTAGGGCTGAATCTGGTGTCAGGAAAGACAATAGAAAGAAACTGTTGTTTGACCGACGATAGCCGACGGTTATGATAGAAGCTCTTAGGGTTAGAACCATGGCTCTGATATCATGTTAACTTTTGAGGACAGAGCTTCATACTTTCATTGATAAAAAAAGCAGTATAAATACATTTTACAAGACCCAAAAAGGAAAGAAATAAATTCAAAAATAGAGTAACTAGGTAATACATAGTTATGGAAACGGAAAATAAAGGAAGCAAATAAAATCTAACAATAACTGCAACATAAATTAACCTAATAATAAGGCTAATAATTCTAATAATAAGTTCTTATTCCATTTCTTTCCATGTTCTCATTCTTTATAGCTTGTGTGTTAGGCTCCTTTTCCTGGGGTTCGCTTTCTTGTTTCTTACATAAAGTAGACCTTGTTTATTTAAATTATATTCTACATATATTCCCTAATTTTTCTAGTGTATACAATCTAGGTCTTATTTATTGTGCACCCATTTCATTCTTTGCAGGTTGTTGCAATCAGGGATATAATACCACCTCCCAAGAGGGAATCATTTAATGATGTATACATTGCATATGAGATTATGGACACTGATCTCCATCAGATAATTCGCTCAAATCAAAATCTGTCTGAGGAACACTGCCAGGTTATGAATCATTATCTAAGAATGTTTTTTTTCCTTTTTTTGTTATTATTTTCAACATTACCAATTTCTTATTAATATGAAAGATTTTTTTGATATACAGTAAATGCTTTTTTGCGTAGTCTGAAACCATCACACCAAGGAGTGTGGTAACTATCATTTAGTCATCCGTGGTAGCATTAATACTTTTTTTCTTTCTATATTTTATCATTTCATATTCATAAACATGTGATATCTAATAAGTACTTATTTGCAGCGTTTTACAAGATGTATGTTTACCATAATAATCTTTTTCTACTACTATTTTTGTGGCCATAAGTGTTGTTAAGTAGTACCTTTTGAGAGTTAGTGAAACGACATGACTTTTATGTCTAACTTGTGTAATATTTGTTTTTTAATGAATGGAATTGTGTATGCTATAAATTCATTTACCATACGGCACACTGTATTTTATAGTCTTTTCAAAAGTGAGTGGGCTATCTGCTGGTCAATTTTGCCTTGATTTTTTTTTCCATTTACTGCAGAGTAAATAAAAATAAAAAAAAGAAATAAAGGAAAATTCACGCTACATGATGATGATAGATTATTTTGGTTATTATGGTTGCGTGCTCATGATATTTTACTTATGCTAATATTGTATATATATTGGCTTGTGGAGGCCTTCGATTGCAAGAGAGATTAACTTTTTCTCCTTCGGAAGGAAAATGACCTTTCTCCTCCTAGTTCTTTTTTCTTCTATCTCATATAATATTATAGTGTTTGAAACTTAATACTACATTGTTAATTTTCATGTATAGCATGAATGAATTATGGATTAGGAAACATGTATTAATGGAAAGCTTTTCCTTTTTATTGCACATCTTACTACCAAATTGTCGTTTTACTGACGATTTGTAATTTAGCTAAAAATAATATGCTCAAATTGGCCAAGTTTAACTAATAATTTTACAATTAATTAATATGAGTAATTAAGGGACCATTTGGGATCACTTTTATTTTTTCTTTTCTATTTTTATTTTTTATTTTGTTTTATTAATGTTTTGATTTGAAATAAATAATGTTTGATATGATTGATTAAGATATGATTGTTTTTTAAAGAACTCAATACCCAAAAGTTGTCTTTAGTGTTTTCATAAACATGTTTATTTATTTTTTGAAACAAAAATTAAAAAAAATATATCTTAAAAGAACATTAAAAAACTTGTTTTTAAAAACAAATGAAAATATAAAAACAAAAATCAAAATTGATCCCAGACAAGCCTAAGATAGTTAGAGATAAAGTAGGCAATTAGTTTTGTGAACTAGTCTATTGAGTCATAAATTGATTGATTAATAAATTAATTAAATAAATTTTGGATAAATTGGCCTAAAATATCATCATGATTAGTGTCTTTTTTAATTGAAAAAATGGATAAGTTAATATATAATTATTTGAATAATAAATTATTAGGATCTTTCATACATCATCATAAAATTTAACATCAAATTAATTAGTTATTAATTAATAATTTCAATGTTGAATTAGTTTAATTAAATAATTATGAATTAAATAAACCAATTTATATATTGTCATGAAATAATTAATTAAATAATATAAGTAATCTGATATGCTACTTATTTTAGGGCATTAATTGGCTAGATTGATTGTATTGATTAACTATTTAGGATGATTGTTTATTGATGAATACATTATAAAAGTTTATTCTAAATTTCTTTTATTAATTACTAGAAAATAGTTTATCATATGTATTAATTGATGATTATAATGTCAATAGTTTTACATAAAATTTATAATAATGTTCATTTTAGTTGTTCAGCAAACATGCATTAGTGCCACTGTAGTTTTGATCAAATATTTTAACTCTGGCAAGTAGACTGATCTGATATTTTAACTTTGACAAGTAGATAGGAGAATGAATTTATTAGTGTCTTTACAATCATTAGCTTTACTTGAGAATAAAGCACCATACAACTAGATATGTACAACATAATACAAGAAAATATGATGCAGGACCATTTAGTAGAACCAATGACTCGTGCATAATCAATTGTAGACTTATGGAAGATTTGATAGCTACCTATCTTATTTATACTCTTATGTCATTCCTGATACCCTAGTGTGTAATTATGCCCCTAGGAATTTGAACACATGCACTATTACCAAATTGATGCAAGTCTATTTAGAATAAATAACTACTCCAATTGCTGAAGCTAATGGAAAAGGCAGAACTGAGGTTTTATACCAAAAGGACTAGTAGCCCCCACTTTGAATTTTGTTTTTTTTTTAAATGGAAAATGCTTCCCAGTCTTCCCAAAATTTTCTGTCCTTTATACCCACCTGGCCTTTAGCCCCCCATTGTTGTTTGGTTCTAAAAACCAGGATTGCTGTTTTTTTTTCCCTCTCTTTTTACAGTAGGTGGTGACATTCCTTCAGGTAACCAAACATATCTAAACTACTAGATGCAAAATGTCTTGGGAAGGAGTAGCATTTAGCTATTATTTTCTTCTCTTTTTGCCAATATTACATTTTGATTTACAGGATATCTATTAACTTTCAATGTGTTTTATAGAAAGTGATTCAGTAGCCGTAACTGATACATTTGCTTGATCTGTCACTTCTATTTTTACACATTTCTTTTATTTTCTATTTTTTTTTTTTGGTGGTTTCACCTTTTTGCTTATTATATTCTTTCTTCTTGAATTTGGTTGCCAATTTCAAGAGTTATTCTTGCTTTTCAGTAGAGATCGGGAGGTGGCTGGGAGCTGGTATTCTTAATTCTTAAAAATTGTGTGCTCTTTGTTTTTGAGCAGAAATAACAATTAAGGATGTTCCATTGGAGAAGAATCTATCTCCTTTCATCTAGCTTCATCTTTTCTATCAGTTTTCTTACCATTGAGCTGGTATTAAAGCTTTAAGTTATTGTGTTGGAGCAGTTGGTCATGGCGACACATAAAGTTCTCACCATTTAAGCGTCGTGGGGATTTGTTATTACAATCGAGTAGCAGATTGATTCCCTCTTATTATATGTGTAAATTATCTTCAATATTTTTAATGGGAGAGCTGCTACTATTGAGCTATAACAAGAGTAGACCCTTCTTGAATGCGATCACCAGTGATTGTCGCGGGGCATTCATTGAGTGTCCTCAGAGTAACTTCAACCCAACAATGATATTGGCATGATGGGTTGCTTAATATTCCACTAGTTTAGGCTTCCATAAATTCTCTTGGCACCTCTCCAGTTCCAAAGATCTAAAATAATAAAAAAAAAAATTATGAGGAAATAGAGGCGGGGACTTCTAATTGTGTTATGCTCTCCATACTAAACAACATTCACACCGTTTAACATTCAAGCTAAATTACAAGTCCCAACTTAATGACATTAACTCTTTCCTACCCACTGCATTGTGCTTAAAAAAGTTTGTAATGTGATTGTGTATAGCGTAAGATGTAAACATAAAGTTTTCAAGGCTTTTAATCCATGCACTCAATTTATAGAAGGAAGCTCACTCATGCCCGTACAAAATTGGTGAATCAAAAAGGGTAGTGAAACAAAAGTGAACATTGTCCATTGCGTGCTGCTTTTCATTAAAAAACTCTACTAGAATAAAATTTTATGTGATTTTGTTGATAAGGATGCATGTCACATCTTTGGCCAACCTTGGCAATTTGCACAGATGTTATTCATTGAGGAAAGGAAAGGGAAATGGGCATGCTTTGTGGTGGTGGGAAAAGAAAATTCTATTCTATCTACTTGGTTTGTTGAAAAAAATACTGTAGTGTAAAAATAATATAATTTATTTGTAATATTTTGAAATTGTTTGGTTCGGCGTAAAACAAATACAGGACTTCATATTTTCTTATTTGGTTTGAAGAAAAACAAAATCAATATAAAATATGTGGCGGGCAGCGGGCTTTAGGTTGCATGTGGCAGCTGACAGGCGATGAAGGCTGACTAAGGTGAGAAAGCTTTACACAAAGCTGGGTATTTGTAATTTGACCATATCCAATGAATTATAAATACGTTAAAAATGAACTAGAGAATAAATTCCAAACGCATTACAATTTAATACTGAATGTAAAGTTCATCTAACTAAACACTCTGGATTTCTGAAACAGGCATGCAACGCACTTCTTTTGTAGCAAACCAAACCACCCATAAAAAACAGGAACATTCCCAGACATCCTTGTTATTCACTATCTTGGGTATTGAGTGTTACGCAGAACTAAAACATGGTCACATGGTCATTGGTAATATTCCTTGTAGCCAATGCTTTGTAAATGGATATAATGGCTTTCTTTTTGAATTTGCTGAATTGTGAAAAGATTTCCTTTTATGAAATCTACAAACACATGAAGCAATGCCTACTGAATATTTTAGTAGAAGCTCAATGACGGGAGACAAAATTGGACAACTGACGAGCATGAATTATATGCTATAGTGAGAGTTGTACAACATCAGGAATATTACTTAATTCATTAGGAATTCATTTTGGCACGGGTCATCAAGCTCTTAAGTGGTAGAACTCTCACAAGAACGTCTAACATGCACGTGGGATTGAAACTCACATGCCACTTCAAACACCATGCCAAACACTTGAATTGGGCCATCAACACACTGAGCTATAGAGAGAAATTTATGTTATAAACTACTTTTTTTGGTGTCAGCATTCTCCAAGACTTGTATGAAGATGACATCGATTTTCTCAACATTTCAAAACAATGCCAATGACATGCAGCTTTTGACAACTTTTAATATTGAGTGAGGGTTCTTATTTAAGGGAAATCATCTTTGCATCTTAAAGACTTCATTGCATGAATTACTCATTCAAGACTTGCGTGCGGGCAGTCTGGTTGCTCATACCACATCCATCATGATAAAATATAATAATTGTTGAGAATTGATTCTGCTGGCTTTGATTGAACAGGAGCATCTCTAAATTTATGAATTATTTCGGCATATTTTAGTTTCTTAGGTGGAAAGTCAAAACACAAGTCTTTAATTTCATTACCCATCCCATCTAATATTTGGTAGGTTGTTAGTATGAATTTTGTGTTGGGCTTATCAATAACAGCGAAGGATCAACTATGTTTTTGTTATAGTTGACGAAATTTGGAAGATGTCCCACTTTATATCTTGCTGGAAAATCTTTGAAGCAAGTAACATTACCAATTTGTTTTATCAGAAAATAATTAGATCACACAACATCTCCAAAATTATTATCTCTGATCACTAATTTTGTGAATAACTTTTGTTGTATGCTGGGCACAAAAATTGACACCGCCATAGAAATGAGCACTGCATGCCATCCTCAAATCAAAGGACGAACAAAGCTGTCAATTGAGCTCTTGGCTCCCAGATCCAAAGCATAATGGGTTTCTGAAAAAAATTTGAAGACCAAGCTCGAGAACTCACCATAGATAAATGGCTGAACAGATTTGTTGAGGAATTGGCCGAACGGATAATGTGGCTATGCCAAGGCTGTTTCATGGGAGAAGAATCCATCTCTTTCAATCCAGCATTATCTGTTTCGTTTGTGTTCCTCATTAGAAAGCTCGTTCAATAGGTGTTTTTGGTTTTACTTGTTATATAAGTGTTTCACACCCTCCCACATCCAATTTTGGATTAGTTATGCAAATTCAATGCAACAGAGTCGCCACCTTCGATTTTGGTAGAGTTTTGTAAATTATTTTCAGGTTTTTAAGTAAGTTGTGTCGTGCAAATTAATATTAATCTTTCTTTTAATCTCCTACAAATTTACCCTTTTTTTTAGTTCACTATGAAATGTAGCTGCGGACTCTAAACCACTTTAACTATGATGTGCTTCTTACATGCTGACATTTTCACTTCTCATTGTATGGTCTAGTATAAAGGGCACATATATGTATAAGGGAAATGATATCATGATTTTAATTAAACTAAAAAAAAACTTAAAAGTTGCCATTCTTCACTATTTCTGTAGCTTCTATTTTGCACGATATGCATGGCTAAATCAAACATTTTTCTGTTTCTTCCATCTCTGCAGTATTTCTTGTATCAGCTTCTCCGTGGTCTGAAATACATACATTCAGCAAATGTTCTTCACAGGGATTTGAAACCTAGCAACCTCTTGTTGAATGCTAATTGTGATTTGAAGATATGTGATTTTGGTCTTGCTCGTACTACTTCAGAAACTGATTTTATGACAGAGTATGTTGTTACAAGATGGTACCGTGCACCTGAACTTTTGTTGAATTCGTCAGAGTATACTGCAGCAATTGATGTATGGTCAGTTGGGTGCATATTTATGGAACTGATTGACCGGAAGCCGTTATTTCCAGGGAGAGACCATGTGCATCAGCTGCGTCTACTTATGGAGGTAAGATAAACTTGGGCACTTTTTTAAAATTGATTATTAAAATACTTTTTTTTTTTACTTTACTGCAAGGAGCTCATTTTAGTTTTTCCTGCATGGAGCAAAGTTATCTTTTGAATGGGCTTCCAGGCGCTCATGGGTACTATTCAAGGGGCTTTCGAATTTTCATATTTTGTAAAATTTATTTTTTTTCTTCATATTTATTATTATATAAATAAATTATATAGTATCATAATATCTGTATGATATTATGTTATAAATAGTCTTACAATTTTTATTTAATGTAATCTTAATAATTATATATAATGAATATTATAATCTGTAAAATTAGGAAAATGAAATCAATTTAAATTTAATTTTAATATTTAATGAGAAAGGAAATATTTTGTTATTCAGTAATATTAAGGGAGATTTACATATATACCACACAAATCTTATGTATTTATATATCTGACAATCAATGTTTGATATTTGCATTTATAGCACTCTAGTGTCATAATCGCATCAAAACCTATGCATGAAGAGATGTATTTCACTTTCAAGTAGTTAGTAATATTGATATTTTTGATGTGATGTTAAAGATTTGAGTGTTATGTATGATATCAAAGTTTTAGTGTTAAATATGTATATACATAAGAGTTGTGTGTTATATATTTAAATCCCCCTAACATTAATTAACCTTCAATGCTATAGTTATTATTATTTTTATATTTATATATACATATAGTATTACTATTATTAGCAAGAATATTTTATATTTCACTATTAAGTACTTTATGTTTCTACAAAGCACAGGTCAGAACTTTTCTTTGAAGAAGAGCTCGAAGATTAAGTCATACTGGCACTTTATAAACTTTGGGGCTAAAGAGACCCCCTATAATTAGTTAGGGCACTATTTTGACAATTTTTTCTTAGTAGTATTTATTTGGACAGTTCTTAAATTATAATAAACAATTATTATATGATTTTCTAATAGTAATATACATACTCTTATATAATACTTACCATAATTATAATAATATTTTAATAGAAATAATATATTCATGTAATATTATATAAAAGTTTGTAATGCTATAAAATAATATAAATACTATTGCATTATCAAACAAAAATAATAATATTACGCCGTTTAATTAATATAATGTTTATTTTATTTTAAGAATTTAATTACACAAATAAAAAATGATTAAAATATAATAGGAAATTTGCATCAAAATTCCTGCCTTCTACAATCCCTATAAATTCGAAGAAATGAAATATATGCATCAATTGATCATATAAACATGATAAGATTCTATTTTCTATTTTGATACTACTAAATTAAAAAAAAAAAAAAAAAATTGAAATCATTATTCAATGGATTATTTGGCTCCTTAAGAGAGACGAACTCTTCTTGAGATATTTTTTTTAATCCTCATTTTTATAATTATGCTGATAAGTTTGTGATTGAGTACCTTTAACTATTGTTGCCATACTTTCTATGACCAAGAATTTACCTTCACTTCTCCTTATTGTCATTGGAAGGAAATTAAATGATTTTCTGACTCAGGTGTTGTGTTAGAATGTCAATGCTTAGTAACACGTTACAAATATAGTTGCTCCAAAAATGTTGCGCCAAGCCTTTAAAGAGAAGTAGCACATACTTTGACTCTGTTGAACTACTATTTAGTTGCTTGATGAAGAAAATTTTGAGCTTCCAACATAGTTTATTCTGCTGTGTCACTAATTGTTACATACTAGATATTTGTACATATTGATGTTCTAGAATTTATTTGCCACTTGGTGCCTTGAATTTATCTCCATGCTTTTGCTAATAAAATATATATACATATAAACATATATATATATGTATGTATGTATATATATATATATATATATATCTACATATTTATAAACTTACATGGCTACATTTAGGAACTCATGGTATTACCATGCAGCTCATAGGCACTCCTGATGAAGCTGATTTGGGATATATTAATGAAAATGCAAGAAGATACATCAACCAACTTCCTCGTCATATGCGGCAGTCATTTCCTGAGAAGTTTCCACATGTTCATCCATTAGCCATTGATCTCGTCGAAAAGATGTTGACGTTCGATCCTAGAAAAAGAATTACTGGTGAGCTTATTCTCTGTTTTCAGGTTTTTCTCCTTGGCCTCAATCCGCACGACTTAGAAACTGATGTTGATAACTTTACCCCTATTGTACTATTTATATTTCCATTTCTACCTACACTTTATTATTTGGGGACATGCTGAGATTGCAATGTGTTATGTGGGGCTTTAACTTTGTTCAAAATTATGAAATAAATTATTTCAATACCCTTTCTCCCTGCAGTGGAAGAAGCCCTTGCCCACCCATACCTTGCATCACTGCATGATATCAGTGATGAGCCGATCTGCATGGCCCCCTTCAGCTTCGACTTCGAGCAGCATGCACTATCTGAAGAACAGATGAAAGAACTTATTTACCGCGAGGCCCTCGCCTTCAACCCAGAGTACCAGCATCTGTAGGTTTTCATTTTTCACGATTTTTCTCTTAAATTTGCTTTTTTTATCGATCTTTTTCTCTCTCGCTCTTGCATCTACGTAGTATTCGTGGGCGGTACTCTCGTGATATTATGCCACAGTGTATATATTTTTCTCCTCTGTTATTGAATATTTTAAACGTTCATCATAAGCATCATTAGGTAATGTTAGTTTGTTGTGTTGTGTTATATCTGATAAAATGATCATATACATAACATTGGTTACATGTATTAAGTTATGCTTGAATCAATTTAATTCAAATATTTATGATTTGAGAAATATTAATGTAGTTGTTGATAGTGAATATTAAATGTAGTGATTAGTTGGCTCTTAGCTTGGTATGTTTATACCATTTGTCTTGATAGGATTCTATTTTCTACTTGCAAGTAATGTGATGGTTATGTGTAAGTAGGAAAGAATATTATGTACATGATTGTTGGTCTTTGCATTATATTTTTGAGTTCATATGCTATGATTAGGACTCATTAAGTGTACTGTAAATTTTTTTCTTTTGATTATATGAATAAGAAATAAAGAGCATAATATATATATATATATATATAAGCGGATGTCATGCACATCTAAAGGAGATTATAAGACATTTTATTTCCTACTAGCATAAATATGATGAGGTGGCTTGATTAAATGAGTGTAAACAAGTGGTTTACACTTTTTAAAAAGCATGTTTTATATTTTAATTGTCTATGTCTATATTGATTATTTGGAGCATTGACAAACATAACACATTATTTTTATGCATGTACATGTCTAAGACCTATACTTTTATATTGACATGCATAATATTGAAATATGTAATATTACATCAAAAGAACTATTATTTTTTCAAAATAAATAAATAAATAAATAAACATTTTCATGCATACGTTTATGACGAGAAAAAAATTATTAATATAATTTTAGATATTAGATATACAAATACATAGAATTATGGTTTGTATGTAAATTATCCAAATTATTTTGAACAACTATCTTAACGGCATATATCATTAATTATCTTTTATATGTGCATATGTACATTCTATTGTCTAAAGGATTTTGTTTGAGTAGATGCAAAACTAAATACACGAAATGTAATTTTAGTTGTAGTAGCTCTAATGGCAGGGTTGTGACTAAGAAAATTATTAGAAGTCTAATCATTTCAGATATCTTGGGTCTTTTGTTCAAAGTGATAGTGATATGGATGGGGTTGTTATTTGTAGAAATCAGGTTGGTTGGTTGAATAGGATGAATGCATCAGGCTTATTGTATGATAGAAAAGTATTGCTTAGATTCAAAGGAAAACTCTATAAGATGGTGGTAAGACCTGCAATGCTTTTTGGTGTAGAATATTGACCTTTAAAATAAAAACATAAAACAAAGTTAAGTCTTGCTGAGATGTGAATGTTTTGGGGGATGAGTGGCTTGAGACTTAGAGACAAAAACATAAAATGAATCTATCCGTGAAAGATTGGTGTAGCTCCAGTGGCAGACAGGATTAGCGGGAGTCATTTTAGATGGTTTGGTCACATTAAATGTCCCCCATCAGATGATTCAGTTAAGATAGTAGATGTTTTAGGTTCAACTTATGTTACGAAAGGTAGAGATAGACCTATAAAAAATAATCTTAATCTATTAGAATTAAACGAAAATATGACACTCAATAGGACACAATAGAGAAAAAGAATTCATGTAGTCGAGTGCATTTAGGGGGATAAAAACTTGTTGTTGTATACATGCATTCAATTAATAATGTGCATCAAATTTAGTTATTTATATGCTAATATTTGAATTAGTTTAATTTAAAACCTATATAGTGTTAATAAATAATATTTTAATTTAAAGCCAGCCCGACTGGACTAGCTAAGTTGTGAGCCTGCTTTGTTTAAAAAATAATTAATAAAAAATGCCCTTAAATTATATTAAAATTCAATAAATTTTCCTTAAATTATTAAAAATATTTAAAAACAGATATTTTACATTTTATATTAAATAATTTTCTTATTAATTATCTCATAAATTCTCATTCTATTTATCATTTAACTATAACATTAGCTTAAATTAATACCTCTCTCTCTCTCTCTCTCTCATGCTACACAAGTTAGCTCGTATTCATAGAATTAAGCTCGAGCCCGAGTTCAAACTCAATTAATTAATTAAACATCAACTCAAGCTCAAGTCAGTTTTGTTCGAGCTCCTATTTGTATACAAAATTAAAAAAAGACGTAAAATTTAGTTTTTTTTTTCCTCAAAGAAACTCCAAGATTCACATGATAAAATTGTATAGAACAAAGTCCCCATCAAGTACAAAAATTGCAATTTTTAAAACCCTTTTTTTTGTCTTGTTGTGTCCACATTGATCAATATATATATATATATATATATATATATATCCTACAGCTGGAAATCTATTAAATAGAGAAACCAAAATATTTGGATATACTAAATCTACATTTGTTAGAGGTTTATGATGGCAACCGAATGATAAGTGTGTCAATTTGCAAGCCTAAACAATTGCAATTAAAAAAGACTGGGATTCAACTTGTCCGGGTTTGGTGATTTTCCTTTGCTTTAACTTGTTGAAAACTCTATGTGCTTTAAATGAGGTTCTTAAATAATGTTCTTTTCATTTATGACTGGGACCGTATAATGTGAACGTATGAGACTTCTTTGAGAGGAGAAATATTATGTGCGGATTGATGGTATTATTGTGGTATTATGATGATATTATGAGAATACTGCCACAGTACAACTAAATCAGCACCCACGGTGTACGACTGAAAAATAGTTAGTGGTTAACATTAATATGATGCACGAATTTACTTGACATATCTGACATGTAAAGTGTTAACAACTACGCATGTAAATTTTTTTTTAAATATTTATAACGATTTAATGTCATAAATCTTAGCTTTAAAAGGTGTATTTTATGGTTCAAAAAGTAGTCATTGTTGTAATTTTGATGTGGTATATATATAAATATGAAATTGTTGTTGTTATATACATGAATACAAAAGAGTTGTGTGGTGGGTATGTGAGTGGTGAATTTTTAAGTACTCCCAATCATAAATAATTTTATATTTTGTTCTTTTTTTACTTTTCCCTGTTTTATTTTGTTTTGCCTTTACTTTTTATTTTACTTTAAATAAATTGAAATACCTAAAAGTGGCTAAACACGAGTCAACATAAGCGCAGATGAGATTAATGAGCATTTTTCCCATTCCAAACCTGCTAAAACATTCAAGCCATATGAACAAGAACGACAAAAATGAACTTGCCAAGGTTCATCTACTTGGACACACGTCATTCAAGTGTGAGCAACCGAGTACGAGTGGCTGAGTATGAACATATTGAATGTGAATACACGCAGTTCAAGTGTGAGCAACCAAGTACGAATGACTGAGTAAAAATTCTCGGATGTTGGAGAACAGGCGCTCTCTCGCCTACTCCGATAGACAAAGATGATTCATATTGTCTGATTAGCGTGGGTTTGACCCCATCTGACTGTGATAGAATGAGAGTTGGAGCTCTCTATCCACTCAAATTTGAGAACACTTTCTCTAGGTGGATATCTGAAGCCGAAGGGCGTGAGCGCTTCAAGATACTTCTTATTGATGATCATCAAATCAAACACATTTGACCATGTCGCCTCATTCAAATCCACTGGGTCTATTAAGGGTAAATGATGTACTAAAAATGATAACTATTTTTCATGAGACTGAATGAGTCAACTCAGGTGTTTTAACATTTTACCATTAGAAGTAATAAATTTTTTTTTGAGGAATTCAAGAGGATATTTAAAACACAATTCATTGGTGCCCAAAAGCCTCATAAAAGCCCATGGGCATTACTATTAATTTTCCAAGAACTTGCAAAATATTGCAAGCATTCATGGCACCACCAGCTGCAACCAACGGTAAGGTTGAGATTTGACCTTGTTCATTCTAGTAATAAATCAGCATACACGAAAGAAGAATCAGCTCATCTGAGGGGTGAACCCAATACCAAGAAAGTCAAGTAGATCAGATTGGAGGAAAAAACTTCCACCTCCAACCCATCAGATACCACAACAGGCTACTTTGAGAGTGTCCATTGTCGAGACCATAGAGGTTATCCAAAACATAAAAATACTTCCCTGATAAGAAGCCAAGAGGATACCCGTGCAAACTCACAAGGGTATTGTTCTTATCACTGGGACCATGATTACAACATGGAGGAAAGTAATCACCTCTATAGTCTAAATGAGGAATTGATCAAGGAAGAAAAGTTAAAGGAGTCCTTGACACCAAGGGAAGTAATTATAGACAGAGTTAAGCCCCAACCTAGCAGACTCACAATGAACTTGTAAGAATAAGATAGAACCATATAAACACAACCATAAATTTAAAATAAAGACAATTATAATGTACAAAGCAATAGTAAATGAAATATTCAATATATAAGTGCATCTGAATAAAATATACATAACAACAAATATCATCTCACATATAGGATAACAGTGATATAAAAATGAATCCATAGATTTACTCCTCACCAGTCTCCTCATTCTGATCCTCCTCGTCCCTCTTGACCACCATTATTAATTCGTTCCCTTATTGACATGCCTCACATCCTTATTAGCAGAGATGTTGCATTCGACGAGACAAAATTTTTGAAAAATTGGGGCTCAAAGCAGGTGAAGAATTTTACTGAGACCACAAATATGCAGCAAAAAGTTGGAGTTTGATGCAACTTTATTTGTTCCACAAAGTTTGTCTACACGTGCACAGAGGGTATTTATTGATAGTTCTCAAAAGGAGATGGAAGAAGATGTTGAGGATGAAATTATTGGTTAGGAATCTATTGCTAGGAGCAAGACCAAGAGTCAGAATGTCTCAAAACTAGCTTGGTTGAGGGATCACAATGCATTATCAATTTCAACCATAGAGGGAGGTATTCCTTGTCACTACAAATAGGAAGTGGAAAGCCCAAAATGTGATCTTTTGAGAAAAACAATGGATAAAGTGATGGAGTCTCTTCAGAAGAATGATACTTGGAGGTTGGTGCACCTTCCTCCAAGGAGGAAAGTCATTTGCTGCAAATGGGTGCATGCAAAGAAGAAAGAATCTCATAGAGTTGATATGCAGTATAATTCAAGATATTATCAAAAGGCTTTGCACAATGAGAAGATATTGATTATGATGAAGTGTTCTTCCCAACGATCAAGCATTCCT
Source organism: Phalaenopsis equestris (assembly GCF_001263595.1). NCBI lineage: Eukaryota > Viridiplantae > Streptophyta > Magnoliopsida > Asparagales > Orchidaceae > Phalaenopsis > Phalaenopsis equestris. The sequence continues at coordinate 69,281 of NW_018164640.1, read as the reverse complement.
CAATCTGTGTTCTCTTATTACTTGTAGCACAACATGGTTTGATCTTGGAACAACTTGATGTGAAGACTGCATTCCTACGCGGACAATTGCAAGAGGAGATCTACTTGTTGTAGCCACGTGGATATGGAGTATCAAAAGACTTGGTTTGCAAACCAAACAAGTCTTTCTACTGTTGGAAGCAATCACTACGACAGTGGTAAAAAGAATTTGATCAGTTCATGAGGAGACATGATTACATAGTAGGTGTTGTGAGCAGGTTCATTCATGATCCAGGGATGAATCATTGGCAGACTGTGAATAGTATTTTGTGGTATATGAAGGGTACAGTTGATGTTTACTTGGTGTTTGAGAGACAGTCATCTATTGTAGATTTGTGTGTAGGTTACACTAACCTAGACTTTATATGTGATAGAGATATGAGGAGATCTACGTATGGCTATTTACAGGATGTCTAGTTTGTTGGAGGTCAGTTCTTCACTATATTATTGATTTTTCTTCTACGGAGGCTAAGTACATGGCAGTCACGAATGCAATGAAGAAAGCAATATGGATGCATGGCCTATTAGATGAGTTGGGAGCTAATCAGGAGTCCCCGATGGTGTTCTATGATAGTTAGAGTGCAATATTCTTGACCACAAATCCAATTCATCATGCTCGTACCAAGCACATTGATGTGCGGTACCACTTTGTTCGGGACTTGATTGAAGAAGGCAATGTTGTGTTGACGAAGATAGATACACAAGAGAATCCAACGGACTTGCTCACAAAAGTACAACGAGACCAGAAATTTACATACTGTAAGAACTTGGTGAACATTGAAGCTCGGGACTGATTGTCCAGGAGGGCATTTTGTAGAACTACGCGGGGCTCTTTGGAAGGGGGGGGGGGGGGTTACGTAGGCAAAGCATCTTGGTACAACTGATTTGGAGATTGGAGCTCAATTAGTCATCTCTTACTTATCTTGAAGTAAGGGATGATGTGGAGATTATTGCATTTATAGCTTTTATTATATTAGGGATAATTTTATTTTTTGGTTTTATTTACTTGTATGCCTTAGTCCTCATCTATAAAATGGACTCAAGGGCATATAGAGTTATATTGTGAGAAGTGTTGTGTTGTAACCCCAGACTATTTTTCTTTCTCTCATCCATTCCTAGTGAAATCTCCCTTCTCTTAGACGTAAGTGAATCAACTCAACGCTGAACCACACGTAAATCTTTTGTGTGCGATTGTTGTCGTGTGAATTTCTACTCTTACACATTGTACTTGCATAATAGACAGTTTATAAAATATAATTTAATAATTTATAAAATAACTAATAATATTTATAAATATTTTTTTCCTCTATTGCTAATTGTTTTATTAATTTACCAAAAAAAAAGTATTTTGTAAATTATCTCATAAATATTAATCAACATTCTATAATCCGGATAAGCTTCTATTAAAAATCATGCACACATGCAGCAACTTGTTCTTTTCATGCCACCAAGTCTAGAAACTAATAATTCAGTGCTAGTATTAAAAAAAAAAAGATTTACATACATACCCCTCAATTTCTATGTATTTACAAATCTAACACATAAACATCAATTGCAGAATCACTTATGCAAGAAAAGGTGTATTTCGCTTTTTAAAAGCTTAAAAATTATCTAAAAAAAAAAACTTTTTTGGATGGTGCTAGATATAAAAAAAAAACTTTAGGGGTTAGATATATAAATAAATATGAATTGGGTGGCATTTTCGTAAATTCCCCCTAAAAAATACTCCACATGTTGCACACTAGTTTGTATTATCCGTACAGAGGTAAAGGGAAATTTTTTTTTTTTTTTTTTTTTTTTTTTTTTTACGGGGTTTAGGTTAGGGTTGTCAAAACGGCTCGTTCGCGAACAGCTCGTGTTCGGCTCATTTGCTAAGTCAACGAGTTAAACACGAACAACACGAACAAATATTTGTTCGGTCGTGTTCGGTTGTTCGTGTCTGGCTGGTTCTGGCTCGAAAAACTACTAATCAATTATATATATATCTTCGATGAATAGTCTTTTTTTAAAAATTTAGTTGACTAGAAGACTACAAAGATTTATAATCAATTAAAAATATTAATAAATAAAAAATAATAAAAAATATTAAATTAGATTCAAATGATGTTTTAAATCTTGTCCCAATCCTCAACATCTGGTAGCTGCATGATTAGGGTTGTCAAAATGACTCTTTGTTCGTGAACGGCTCGTGTTCAGCTCACTAAGCAACGGAGCCGAACACGAACACATTTTTTGAGCTCGAAATATAAACGAGCCGAAGACGAGCTGAGTCTGGTTCAAAAAAAAAATGACACGAATGCTTAATTTATAATTATCAATGTTTCTCATGACCTTTACATAAATCACTAAAATTTTATGTCACATTAGAAAAAAGTTAGTTAGTTTTGTTCTTTCGTATTTTATGACACAAAAAAAATATGTATTTTTTCCTTTAATCTACCTTTTTTTATGAATTTACATATTAGACACAAAAACTTAATTATTTATTTTTATAGCACACAGATCTTTCACATCACATCAAAACTATCACTTTGCTAATTTTTTTTTTAAAAATCAAATGCATTTTTTATATGCATACATTTACAAAAATAAATGTGTTATAAATATAAATATCAAACTTAAGTGTTATATTTGTAAATCTAGAAGAATTATGTGCTATATATATAAGTTTTGCTAAAGAATTATGGAAGAGGACATCAATAATGTGCTATTATTCTATGATTAACTTAGGATCTCTTTAAAGCAAATTGGTTACAAAATTTGTGCTATTTTTTTAATAATAATAATATTATTATTATTATTTTGTAAGGGATAGCTTTTTTTTATAGTAAAATCTACGAACGGTGATAGTTAATTAAGGGTCTGTTTGAAGCAGTTACAACTGTTTGGTTTTCAAGAAGTTGGACCACGATTTTCTAAGAGACACCACATTTAGCTAAATTCAGTTGTGAAATGTGGAAAAATATTACATTAGGACTCATAACGTAGAGTTATGTTCGGATTGGAATATTCAGTTGTGTTACGGGAAATATTTCATCTGCGTTATTTGTAAGAATGATGAGTTATTCAAGTATTATATGGTGTTATTCGATTATTTGGCTGGGTTATTGGAATATTTCATCGCGTTACTTCATTTGGGGCTAAAGTGTTATTGAAATATTCCCCCGCATTACTTGATTTGAGGTCGTGTTATTCCAATAACATAGTGGAAATTGAAATAACACGGGGAATATGTCGAATAACACAGCCCCAAATCAAGCAACGCAGAGGATTATTCCAATAACACCGCAAAATAATCGAATACCATCATATAATACTCAAATAACACATCATTTTTACAAATAACGCAGATGGAATATTCTCGTAACACAACCGGATATTCCAATATGAACGTAGCTCTGCATTAGGAGTCCTGATGTAATATTCTTCCGTAAAACGCAGCTAAATCAGTTGCAAGTTTTTGAAAAAAAAAGAAAAATAGTTTTGTCAAACAGAAAAAAATACAATACGACACCACACTGCCACCACATGCTGCCCCCCCAAGGCACCTAAAATTAGTCTCAATTTTGTAAGTATAAAAACAAAATGTATATAACACTTAAAAAGAAATTTTCAAAAACTCTACCCATCCTATAATTGTTTTATAACAACTACTAAGAAAAATTATAGCTTCCTATTGTTGTGAGATATGTACTTCCTGACATAGAAATGGGACGAAAAAGAACACAAGCAAACACAGATCGTTTACGTGGTTCGATCCAACTGGATCTACGTCCACGGGAGGGAATCAATCAAATATTTCACTAAGGCAAAAGAAATGGAGAATACATAGCTTATACATAGAGATGAGCCCTCATCTTCCTTCTATGGCCTCCCTCTCAAGCGACACCTTGATACAAGGCCCCAAGATGCTCTCCTCCTCTCTAACTCTATAGCTACTCTCTCCTCCTTTGTGGTAGCTCAAGATATCTCCTCCCTTCCTCTCCTAGGCCTCACACCCTCTCTATTTATAGAAGCAAGAGAGCGATTGGTGGGAGGTAGGTGAGCGGTAGGTGA
>NW_018164640.1:60696-61015 GCF_001263595.1 Phalaenopsis equestris | reverse complement strand
TTTTTACTCTCCATAGACCGAAATCATTATTACCGTTGAATTTCTCGATGTCGAATTTGGCGGAACCCATTATTGTGACTTGATCCTCAATAACGTGTGAAGTCCGCTTTGTTGAGCACCTACTGAATTCCGAGAGCTGTCGCAGAAATCCTCCTTCGCGAGACCTGTCCCTTCGCGGACCTAACTACCCGCCTTCCTCTGCTCCTTCGCGGACAGTTCCTCCTCCGTCTCGCCGAACCGCACAACCTGCGGTGCTAATCCAGTCGATCAAAGCTTCCACTGCTCACCGAATCTGTCACAATTCGGCTGCCTGCGACGC
>NW_018164640.1:44161-60456 GCF_001263595.1 Phalaenopsis equestris | reverse complement strand
CCCTCATCTTTCTTCTATGGCCTCCCTCTCAAGCGACACCTTGATACAAGGCCTCAAGATGCTCTCCTCCTCTCTAACTCTATAGCTATTCTCTCCTCCTTTGTGGTAGCTCAAGATATCTTCTCCCTTGCTCTCCTAGGCCTCACACCCTCTCTATTTATAGAAGCAAGAGAGTGGTAGGTGGGAGGTAGGTGGGTGGTAGGTGGCCGGTAGGTGGTCGGTAGGTGGCCGGTAGGTGAGCGGTAGGTGAGATGTGGTAGGTGGCGGTGCCACATTACAAAATTGCCCTTTTACCTTAGTTCATTAATTGGGGGTCAAAATAACACATATAATGGCTTCTTCAATGAGATCATTGAGGGCCATCAATCTAAATTGAGGCCATAAAAATCCATTACAAGTGCACATGAGACTATGTAGTGATTCTGTCACCTTCCTCTGCAATGCAATTGAGCAGAGCCTGGTTCTCAAACCGGGCCCCAAGTTTCATATGTGCCAATTCCCCAACAATAATGTCATTTAATAAACCTTCTATTATTTATGCAAGATAATGACTTCCTATCCAATTGAAAGTTTGGCAAAATTCATACTCAATCTCGTTAAATTTTAGTCATTTGTGAGTTAATTTTTTATTTAGTTGATGAATAGAGTAGAGGATTCTAGTCGATCCTTACACTCACCAGCCCGTGATTTCTGCACTACTTTCTTCTTACTCAACTCCCCTACGGATGACTCGCCTGCCGGCTTCCGCTTTGTGTCGGGCTTACGAGCTTTCGCTCGCATGTCACTCATTGCCTGAGAAGGACATCTTGTCAGAAGACAAAGCTCCTCCGTCAGACACAATGACAGACACGAAAGGGGAAGACGGAAAATCTTGAGAGCGAGAGGAAGCAACAGAATCGGGGAACTAAATTTGTATACAAAAAATATGTCAGCACAAATCTAAAATCAAACAGAAAGTTCAGAAGAAAGGTACCACCGATCAAACGAACCATATGGTAGCGAAGAAGACTTTTGGATCGAATGACTAGAAGAACGTGGCAGAGAATTTCCCACAGGATGACGATAGACTTTCAAACCGATCGACAAGTGTCGATGGATTCTAAGAGGGGGAGCGATTGACGAACTTATTACTGACCAAATCCATCCTCCAGTCTTATTATATTCAAGTATCTCTGTAACTACTAAAAAGCCCCCTTTAAGGTAAAGATGAGGGGAGTGATCTATAATTTTGTACGACTGAGTCCTATTCATATCATGAATAAAGGATCATGCACTTTTTATTGTTCTCTAATATACTTCTCCTCACCTCTTCTTGCTAAGAAGTTCTATGCCTTGAGCGTGTTTCCCAAACACTTGATGATTCAATACTAAGATATGTAATTTTGATGTTCGCTTATAACTAAATTGTAACTAACTACTAAATTTCTATCCATTCATAATAAATGATTTAAACCGAATTAAATTTTGATTTGAGGGATTTTTATTTATCAATTTTGATGGTTCAATTTAATAATTTTCAGATTTTAGTTGCAATTGATTTGATCAATTTGAAAACCAACTCATCCAAACTGATCAAATGCTCCCTCTTAATGAAGAGAAAAAAACTACATAGCAATGACATTATTATTATTATTATTATTATTATTATTATTATTATTATTATTATTAAATTAGTTAATTTTATTTATAATATTCTCAAATAAATAAAAATTTTATAAATTCATATTCAAAATATTATTTGTTGAGGGTCAAATCAATATAGAGTTATTTATAATTTTCAATTAATTTAGTATCTTCATTCATAAGTGTGGACCAAATTTTGATCCCTCCATCTCCTACCAAGCACATGCACCTAACCCTATCTTGACTACTCTCATTCTAGCTTAACGTATAAAACAAGAACCACTTTTTTGACCTAATCTATCTATGTGTGTGTGTGTGTGTGTGTGTGTGTGTGTGTGTGTGTGTGTGTGTGTGTGTGTGTGTGTACTTTAAAGGAAAAAAGATTATAATACTAATAATGATAATAATAATAATAATATTATTATTAATAACAATATTAATAGAAAAAAGAGCAATAATAATAATAATTATTATTATTATTATTATTATTTGCTTTTTCTTTTTTACCAAGTGTCAGAATTAAAAATAAATTAAACTAGTGCTTTTGTCAAAATTGGCTTTTGAAATATCAATTGTGTCGTTTCTAAAATATGTTTTAAATAATTGATGCTATATTAAGATATTATTTAATTAGATGGATTCTAAAAATTTCGTCTTTTTTTTATTATAATCCCTATAAATATAGTTGATATGTAATGATTTATTTCATTTATTGACTGAATTATTATTGTCTCTTTTACTTAGTGCTTGTTGATTTCATGTGTTTTATTTCTCTTTGGTAAAATTGAATATCTATTCTTCTTATTTTTTAATTTTGTTTCATATTATCTTAAATCTTACTCTCAACCTTATTAATATTTGTTCACTATTTTTTAAAATGATAAAATACCTTCCACTACTAAGCCCAAGCCCTTAAAACTACTCAAAAACTTCTACTTAGAAGCTATACAAAATTAGAACTTAGCCTTGTTATCTACCTATTGATGCCCACATAAACTCCTTTAAATGTAAAAATCTATTCCAAATCATAATTGCACATCTTAAGGCAACCACCCATAAAAAAATCCAGTCATTTACCTTGCCTTGATCCACTTATGTAAAAAGGACTTCCTAATGATCTCAATTTAGCCTAACCTAGACTAGTATAGTCCAATCACCATACCACATAAGGCCCTTATCTTATGTTTAGATATTATACTAAGAATGCATGGCCTTTACTGTCCTTTAGTCTCACTAAAAGGTCCTCTAGAACCATCACATTTTGTATCAGAGCGAATCTGGGAAGGAGTAGAACCGGTCAAATTTTGAATAGTTAAGAAGGATTACTTTAGGTGGACTTGCTATTTATATGCTTGATGGTAACTTGAAAAAGTTTGAGGTTAATTAATATTTTTGTGATAATTTATGTTACACTAAGGGAATATACATGATTATCGACTAAAAAATCAACTGATAATCTTATGATTTTCTGTCAGGAACCATGTTTACAGATTGAAAAAGCTCCGCCTCAAAAATCTTCATCACAATTCACAAACAGTTTTTCAGTTAAGAATGGTTGATGTCAATTTTACTTTTGATTTGCATCTGATTTTTCAACCGCAAAGTACTTTCTGGCTAAATTAATCTGCTACCAAAAAAAACGTTAGATTGTGCTGCTAAAATATTATGTCGCTTTATTAAGTCTAATTTGTGACTGAATGGTCTAGCCATTTCCATACAATAAGAGATAATTTGCAACTGAATTTTCACTAATTGCTAGAAAAAAAATTCAACATTAAATCAGCCACTAATCTATGCAAAAAAATTAAAAAAAATCAAAAGTCGTCAAAATTTTTACACCTTCATCAAAATACAATCCAGAGAATCATGACACAATTCAAAGTTCATAGTACTCAACACAAGAATCAACTATATCGTACGACTTAATGAATGAATATATACAACAACAAAAAATATCAGAAATATTTCAAATAACCTAACAAATCATCCAAGGCAATAGTTCCTAAAATATTGGTGACATGCATATAATGTAAAATACAAACATGAAAGTACTACTAAGTCATCCTAATGCCCATGCTCTTCATGTATGTTGCTTAGAGGTTGGTTGCCAAGACAATGTACGTCGCACTGCAGCTGTTCAAGGGTTTTCTCGAGCCTCTTGGCCCCAACATTCCTGACACACAACTTAGTGTTGAAGCTCTTATGTAACTCCACAATGAGTGTAGAGACATACCTGACAACTTTGTCATCAACCGCTAATGTTGAATTCTGATGCTAACCTCGTAAACCTTCTCATTGTTCTTCCCTGTTGTGATCAAATAATGTCTCTTCTTAGGTAACTTCGACACTCCAAACGCGCTCGCACAATCTATTTTATGATCCGACATCGTTTTGACAGCTTCAATGGTGTTTGAAGTGAGTCAGTCATGAATTGTGAGACATCGTATTCATTATTCGTCATTCTCCCTATGTCTGATCGACTCAATTTATAAAATTTATCTCGAGGTCAATAATCCCTTTAATTAGGAAGGCAATACTACAAGAGATTGAGATATTCATAATTCGCTCGACGTCTGATATCACAAAGAGTGTTGGAGAGAAAGAAACGATTAGATGATGATGATGATGATGATGATGATCAAGCAATGACAGTGACAACTAGGTGATGATGGTCTTGTAATGGTGATGGAGGTTGAGTGATACTTATCTGTCAATATTGACAATGGCTTTATGACGAGTCTCTAATGACGAATGTGACAAACAACCAACAATGGGTCTTGTACTGATTAATCGAGCTTTCATTTCGGTAAATTGAGCAGTTTCAATACTCTTTTCTTTAAACTTTTGATTAATTTTAGTCGTATATTTTAAATACTATAAATTATTTTTAAAATATTTTTTAATAAGCTTTTAATTTGGGTAAATTATGATTAATTTTATAGTAAGCTTTTAATAATATTTATTTGGAAACTTAATTAAAAGGAACGGACTCCATTAAAATCACAATAAATTATGTAAGCTTTGTTTAGCTGCCTAAAATAAACCGAATGGGATGAGTTATTGCAATGATAATACTCTGAAAAAAATAAATTATAAATAAATGAATAAAGTCCTACTCGTGTAATTTTATAAGCTTTTATGTCACATTTCAGTTACATTCTTACCTTTCCATATGGTCTATATAAAGTATGGATCATATCATAAAACTTAGTTTGATTATAGATCAAATATGGTTGATCACTGACTTATGTGAGAGGATCTTTTTGAAGCATGTTCTTAAAAATACCTTTTTTTTTCATGTATTTATATTCAAGGATTAAAAAATGCAAGATATAAGCTATAGAGGAGGTACTTTATTTGTAGGCAATATGCTAATACTCATGTTTATCTATGCACATATAAAATAATACAGCTATAAGATATGATTTATTATTTAACTGACATAATACTTTATGATAATGATTACTAATAAATTTTACTAAAAAATAATCATTTTATATAAGCAATAAAATAGATTTTAACCAAAAAAATTAGGCATCTTAATTTCTTAAGAAACAACTTGATATGTCAAGGAATATTTTCGTGTTTTTAATGTGTTATTCATGAATAACACTTCAATAACACATGAATAACGCGAAAAATATTCAGAATAACATGAAGGGAATATTTCTATAACGCAGTCGAGCCAGGTCAAGCTTTTTTAATGTGTTATTTGTGTGTTATTCATGTTTTATTGTTGTGTTATTGAAGTAATATTTTTCGTGTTATTTATGAGTTATTAGTATTATTGTTTAAAGAACAATAAAATCTCAAAATCAACTCAATAGCACATCAATAACACATGAATAACACGAAAAAAATTCAGAATAACGCGAAGGGGATATTCCTATAACACGGCGCATTTTATTTTTTTTTTATTTTTTATGGAGATGGGCCCTGACTTTCCGCGTGTAAGCTCGAGATTAGACTCTTCAAGTAACTCTATATGCTATGCAGAGTCCTCCATTTACATTCATACCACTGAGTTTCTATGTATTTACATAACCAAAATCTAAACTTTAATTTTTTTACATTTATATCACCCAAAGTTCTTCATATCAAATAAAAAATATCATAATTTTAATTTTTTTAAAAAAATTGAAAAACCATTAATATATTTAAAATTAAGTGGTAAATATGTAAATATATAAGACTCAAGTGGCATGTATGAAAACCGTCCTTTCATTCTGATTAAAGCCGTTCTAATGCGAAGCGAGACAAAGGCAGTAACGATTTAAGAGAATTATTAAAGACATGTTTGAATGCGAAAAAACTCCATCAGTTCAAGGCTAAACATTGATCCATGAATTCTAAAAAGTTTGGATTTTTAATCGAAAAGAAATACTTTTGGAACAGAAGAAAAGAAACATTCAACGCAGAGTTTTACCAGGAATTCTCCTCAGTTTTCCTTCTTTGATTCGTCATCTTCTTCCTCCGTCAGTCCTAAAAAAAAGGAGCCATTTTTTTTTTCTGTTAAGAGAAAAAAAACTCATCTTTGGTAGAGAATATAATAGCAGGATTTGCAACTGCTTTCTTTCCCATTTATTATAGCGAACGACTCTCTCTCTCTCTCTCTCTTTCTCTCTTTCTCTCTCTCTCTCTGTATTTGTGTGTTCAACGCATCAATACCCATCTTCCCTATAAAACCCTGGTGCAGGCAGAGGGTTCGAAAGCTCATAAAAACTGAGAAGAAAAGGCGAGAAGATCTGCAACTGAAAGGAAAGAGGTGAAGTTCTCTTGTTTCACCCAAGAGCTGAATTGAGGGGTGCTTGTGAAAGAAGTGAGGAATAAGCATCCATGGCTGCGGTGGCTGCAAGCGGGATCAGCTCCGAGAATCAGTTCATCCATTGCCAGCCGGCGCCTGGCAATCAGGAAGCAGAATATCAGAGAGACGTGAGGAAGCTTGTGGATCTTCTCTCCAAACTGAATCCATTGGCTAAAGAGTTCTTCCCGTCTTCTTACGCTGCAACTAGGGCTCAAACCGACGGCGGCCTCTCCGCCGATGCGCCGGTTTTTGTTGGCTCAAACGATTGCTGCAACAAAACCGACGGGGATGGTAATAATGATTCCGGTGGCGATGGATCTTCACACTATCAGCCATTGAATCGGAGGGTACAGTTCCATTGTTTGCCCACTTCGATCTTACTTTTAAATCAGCTGAAGGAATTTGTTTTATGATGAATCAAACATTTTAGGAAGTTTGCTGCATCTGTGATTCATGTTCTTATTTGAAGTTCTTTTGATTTTAACAGAAGACAAATGGATATAACCTAGGAAGGAAGAGGATGAATGATAGGGTGAGAAGAGCTGAACGAGAGGAAAGCATTAGGAGAACTGTATATGTTTCTGATATTGATCATCATGTGAGTCACATCAAGAGATTGCTCTTATTAGTTGTGGATTGTTTTTTTGCATCAGTTAAAGAGTTTTACTTACTGATTTATACTGTAATCATAATTTCTTTCTTGTGGTGGATTGATCAGATCACAGAAGAGCAACTTGCTGAATTATTTACAAGCTGTGGGCAAGTAAGCTCTCAAACTTCAATCTAAGTTATGTCATCTGTTTAAATTGTGCTAATTGAGCTTCATCTTTAAATCTTCTTTTTTTTTCATGTTTTGTTCTGTTCAGGCATCTTGCTTAACTTTCATGTTATAGAACTGATTAGTGTAAAAATCAGTATATTTTAAAACAGTGTCTGGGATTAAGCAAACATGGCTAGGGAACCAGGGCTGGATCACCTGATCTTCCTAGTGATCTACGGTCAGGATATATTTCAGTTTTTTTTTTTTTTTTAAATAAAAATTTTAGATGGGGCCCACCGAAATAATCATGACCGTAGATCACCTCAGGATCGGCACCGTATGCAGAGATGCATGCGGTGTCCGTCCGTATGGAATAATTTTTCCTGGAGCTGAGCACTACGGTCTCATCTGAGTGAAGTGAGACAGTAAAAGGAATTAGTTATTTCAATCGGTTAACTTTTTCTATATTATGAGAAGTAGTTTTTGCATAGGATAATTTAGAAATTATCTCAATAAACTATGCTGTGCGATATAAGGATTTTTTTAATGATTTTTTACATTGTTAAGTTCTGAAATCTTCCTAAATTGATCAATTTCTAAGAAGTACCGTAAAATGGTTTTAAATAAGTTGGTAATTAAGCTACCGAAACTTTAGCTTAGGAATAATCTATTTATTTCATCATTATTGTTCATGCTCTTTACCATTAGTGGATTAGTAAACCTCCATATGTTTTTCTAACTCCTTGAACATGTCCTCATCGCACTTAAGCTTTATTATTTCTTAATTTGAACCTTTGCATCTACATCTGAGCTCGATTATTTCCTGATTTTTATCTTTGATTGTTTCTTTTAACAGTATGAAGCAATAGGTGATAGAGTCAAGGTATTGGTGCAATTTTTAGTTTATAAACACAAAAATACCTATCTTGTTGAAGTAAAGCTGCATCCCAACAAGAAGTGGAAGTGAAGTGTCAACATGGGAAAAATGTGTCACAAAGTAAGACATGAAAGAGACGAGAAAACACAAGACAGATGACATTAAAATCTATGTTGTTCAATTTTAACAAAGATTTCATCCACAGGAGAGACGATCTAATCTTTTAAATTGAAGCTTATCAAGTGTCAGACACTAAGAGCTCGCTTAAACACTTGGTGGCATTATAAGAGTCTAGAATTTCGCTCAACCATTGTAGAACTCATAAAAAATCATGGAAGTTACTAATCACATGAACCACTCAATTTTGGACAATTATTTTCTATGATATAATATGTTAGGGAGTGAACTGAAGAAGGATCAAAGTTGGGTCAAACAAACCATTAATCAAAACCATTTTCAACCCAAAAAATTAAGTCCATGTAAAAGCCAACCATTTAATGTGGGACTATACTTAATGGTTCGCCTATCCCAACAACTATAAATACAAATTGCCTACTGTAATTCAAACATTTTGATTAATTTTGGAAGCTTCTCGATTGTGTTTGGCTGATCTAAAGAGCTAAAGGTTGGGTAAGTTAATAGCTTTCTGCAAAACTTAAAAGTTGAAGAGTTCGTAACCGAGTTATTTTATATTAACATAGAGCTCAATTTTTTATTGATATGCATTTTGTACATAAAAAATTCAATGGGGGTTAGCTGCACAAATTGTTCTTACATGTTACTCCCATTTTATTCTTAAAAAAGCAGTGCATACATGGGGAATCTCTTACACCTAGAAAATAAATGAAATGCCATACTGCTTGAAACATAAGATATTATTCCAACAAGAAGTTTTTGATAAAATCCAAAGATTAAATTGCAGTTATGGTAAAATTTCCTCATTTTGACAATTTATATTGTTCTACATTGTTGTACATGTTGAAATAATGATAATATTTTAATAGTTACGTTAAACACATTTGAAGGTTTTCTTTTAACATACCAATCCAATCATATATAGACAGCTCTAGGTGTGTCATATCATTTGAATGTATGGTTTTGTCTCATTTAATAATAGTTTTAGTTGCATCCTTAACTTCGATTGATTTGAAATTCTCATGCTGAAGGTAATCGACTGCCGGGTTTGTGGCGACCCCCACTCAGCTCTTCGATTCGCATTTATAGAGTTTGACGATGACGGTAACTTCTAATTCATTTTCATTTGATCAACACTGATTGGTCGCTCTACTCTTCTGCCTATGGTAATAGTTCCTTCAATTTTATAATCAGAGGGGGCGAGGGCAGCTCTCTCTCTTGGAGGGGCCATGCTTGGTTCCCATCTTGCCAGAGTTTTGCCATCAAAAACTGCAATTTTTCCTGTGAATCCTAAATTCCTACCTCGGGTATGGTACTGAATGAAAAATTCCTTCCATATTCTATCGTTTCTCTGCAACTTAGAGTGGTTGAAATATGACAATTTTCGGTTATACCCTCAAATTTCTAGAATAATTCCTTATACCTGAAAGTATTGCAGTCCAACGATGAAAGAGAAATGGTTGTGAGGACTGTGTACTGCACAAATATTGACAGGAAGGTGAGAGGCCTTCTTTTCTTTAAGATATCAGAAGGCATGTAATATAACATTTCTTCTCCATTTGTTTTTTTACAAGTTTGCATTTTTGTACTACTGCAGGTTACTCAGTTAGAAGTAAAACATTTCTTCGAACAAGTGTGTGGAGAGGTCAGTTTTTCTTCTCTTTTCTTATTTCTAATGAGTTCCAAAAGGGCTTTTTGTGAATTTAGGGACTAAATTTCTAGTTATTCTATTCAGGTTTCCCGTTTAAGGCTCCTTGGGGACAACCTGCATTCAACTCGTATAGCATTCGTTGAATTTGTTCAGGTGATTTTTCAGTACATTTGCCGAATTATGTATAAACCTTGGAACTTTTTATGTTAGGCTATATCAATTCATATAATCATGGTTCATTTATATGGTTTTCTGATTTTTACTAGCTTTCTGAATGAATGTTAATTTTATCTCTCCACTAATTTTGACATCCAACAGCAGTAACAACAACAACAACAACAAGCCTTTATCCCACTAAGTGGGGTCCGCTACACGAAGTCTTTTGTGTCCTATTGAGTTTCGTATTTCCGTTTAATTCTAATAAATTAAGATCATTTTTATACAACATGCCCGGGTCTTTTTAGGTCTACCTCTAGCTTTTATTAACATAAGTCAAATCTAAAACATCTACTCAAACATTAGATGGTCGACGTTTAATGCGATGAAACCATCTAGGACAACTCTTTCTAGTCTTGTTTGCCGCTAGAGCTACACCAAACCTTTCACAGATATATTTATTTCACATTTTGTCTCTTAATTGTAAAGCCACCCATCCACCTAAGCATTCTCATCTCAGTAACACTAAGTTTTATGCTTCTCTTTTAACATCACGGCAACACTCAGCCACCTAAACATTTTTAACATCTGAGATTAAAAAAAAATGCTTTGTTACAAATTACAATCCATCCCAATTATTAGTTTTTTAATATATTTTTAATGATTTAAGTATTATTTCTCTTTTCAGGCTGAGAGTGCCATTCTAGCTTTAAACTGTAGTGGTATGTTTCTTGCATCTCTTCCAGTTAGGTAAGTTCTTAAACCATTAATAAAAACACCATTGCAGCTCCGTAAATATATATTCATCTTCTTTCCTCTCTCTCAGGATTAGTCCATCAAAGACGCCGGTGAGGCCCCGAATCCCTCGAGCAGTGTCACAGTAAGCTCATGAACTGATTTGACAACTGAAGAGCTATTGAATTATTATTATCTTAAATGACCTAAGATTAACTTTATTATCATGATCATTTTAGTCTTACGAACATGTTCAAATCTTGCTGCTAGTCTTTTATTCTCATGGCAGATCTTTCTTTTATATGTCATTATGAATTCAGACAGCAAACATTAAGGTGTCTAAAACCTGATGGAACTAAGCTAAGTTTGTAGCAGTTCCATCATTGATATGAGCCAATTATGATTTTTTTTTTTTTTTTATTACTTCCAGTGAGTTGATAGGCTTTCAATCTTTCAGATATTTCACAATATTTTGTTTAGCATTGTAAATCTCTTTTTTTAAATTTAAATGCATTGCAATTCCTTTTTCAGCTAATGAACCATTATAATGTATACGAAAGTATGCATGTAATTGCCCAAAGAAAAGGGATAATTATACGCATAGCACCTTATAATTTATTATGTATAAAATCAGCACCCAAATTATTTTTTTGAATTATTGGAAGTTTATTGTTAATTTCGTTATTTGAGTGAGAATCTGAATAAGGTATGAAGGAGTTAATAGTTTTGTAAATAGCAAAATTATGATTGATATTTAATTGAAACATCAAATATATATATATATATATTATTGAATAATAAAATTTACCGAAGATTTCTTTCTTAAAAGATAAAGAGTATAATGTTTTTTACGGATGTTTCAGGAAAGTGATCTGATAAAACTAAACTCTATAATAAAATCATAACGTACAAATTAAGAAATTAAGAAATTTTTTATTTTTAAAAATAGATAATGTTGAGCATGGATTAACCGTTTTTCTTCAAAATAGGTGTGTGTGTGTCTATATATATATATATATATATTGTACCGACCTATTGGTTGGCATTCATGATATAAGGCCCCTCGGGTGAGGGGGTTCGCCTATTGGTTGGCATTTATGATATAGTCCCTTCAGTCGGGAGTTCGAATCCTCTCTAGCACAGTTGACCTTAGAGAGGGGGTAGTCAAATTGCTAGACAATACATATTATGTCTTTTTTATTGGTCTTCTTTTTGAGATTGTTGTTTTAATGTTATCGGAATAATATCAGTCCGTGAACTACTTTTTACAATCATAGTACATAATACTATTTAAAGAAAATTACAAAAGAAAGACAAAAAAGAGATTTAACAAAGAGAAAAAGTTTAAAAAAAACCTGAAGATGTAGAAAAAGAAGCACCAAAGCTCAATCGAAACCTAATGCTTTAACACATTGAAGTTATTTCTCAAAGATCCATCGAATATCATCAAAATACAACTCCAACCATCAACAATTTAGTCTTCCATAAATGTCGGCATGTCATGTTGTTCCCATATTTTCGTTTACAGAGACCAAAACGACCAATACACCAAAAAAGATCAAGAAAATGTGCCATTTGTGTCTCATATGAGCTATAATACATGAGAGGAAATCATCACAACAACAACAAAAAAAAAACCAAAACCAAAAAAAAAAACAAAACAAAACAAAAAATATGAGCTCCTTCATTGTCATTTGATTCATGCACTTTTAAAGCTATTTGCTTTTCTTATCTTTTTGTGGACACCATTCCAATTCATTGTCTTGCTTTTTATCATGTACAAAAAAGAAATAACAAGTAAATAGAATGATCTGATAAATCTTTTGCCTCAGAGATTCATGCAAACATTTAAGTATTTTATTAAAATTTTTCAAGTCAAAAATAATTATAATTTAATTAGAGTAAATCAATCAAAAATTATGAAAATTTTTTAAGCATATTTGTGATTGCATCACCAAGTCTAGTTGAAAAATAAATAATTATACAAACTTATTAATATGTATTGCCTAAATTTATTTGTTCCATCAAAATTTTTCAACCGTAGCTGTAGTTTATCAAAATTTCCTATGGGGGGGAATCAAAATTATGAATTTAGTAATAATCCAAGGTATGAAGCTGAATTATGAATGAACTCCATCTTGAACTAACAAAATAAGAAATTATTACACTAATCCAAAATACATTAAGAAACTAAGAAGTTCATAAACCAGTTTTAATGGCAGAAAGATTCTCGATATAATCTTAATAAACCGGCATTGCAGGCACAATTTACCATCAATTCAACATAGGAAAAAAAAACTAAAAAATTTAAAACTCCAACGGCTACGATTGTACCTCCAATTCACTCCGGAGCATTAACTGTGCCAGCCGCAGTATCAGCGTTAACAGTCTTCGCAGTAACCGCGCTTGCGCTCCTCTCATACTTCTTCCAACACTGATGCTTCCAACACTGGCACTGCGACCTCCTTCCCACACTTCCAATACTCACAACTCTCCCCAACCTCTCCTCCTCCCCCACCACCTCCTCATCCTCCTCCTCCTTCCTCACCTCCCCCCTCACCCTCCTCATCCACTCCTCCTTCATCCTCCTCTTCCCTTCACATTCCTTCTCCCCATGCTTCCCCTCACAGAACCCACACCTCACCTCCCTTCCTCTCCTCACCCCCCTCACCCCCTCCCAATCCATCGCAATTCTCACCGCTTCCTCCACCGTCTCCGGTTTCCTCCCCATCACCCAATCATGAAACTCCTCTCTCAACCCCTCCACAAACAACCCCCTCACCATAGATTCCGGCAACCCGTGCTCCGGCCACCGCTTCAGAATCCACTGCATTCGCAGGAAATAAGAGATAACGCTCTCGCCGTCGCGTTGCCCGAGAGAAACAAGCTCTGTTCGTGCTTTCTCGGCGAATTCCGGTGGGCGGAAGGCGTTCAGAAAAGCGGATTTTGTTTCCTCCCATGACATGGAAGGATGGGGTTCGACTGCGACTTCGTACCAGAGGGCGGCGTCGTCGAGGAGAGTGATGGGGAAGTTTCGTGAAATTAGGTTAAGTGAGGAGGGGTTGCTGGAGGGGAAGAGACGATTGAAGAGAGTGAGGTGGGAAATGGGGCATTCGCCGGGGAGGCCGTGGAAGATGGGGAGAGGGACGGCGATGGAGAGGAAGATGGGGGTAGTGGAAGGGGGAGAGGAGGAGGAGGAGGAGGGGGAGTTGGGGCGAAGGGAGGAGTAGGAATTGTATTGGGCGTCGGTGAGGTTGGTGGAGGTAGGGGAGTCGGGAGTTTGGGAATGTGGGGTAGTGGATGGAGGAGTGGGGGAGGGAGGAGAGGGGCGCCGGCAGCGCCGGCGTTGATGACGGCGGAAGCGGCGGGTGTCGGCAGATGAAGGGGAATCGGAGAGTTGGGGTGAATCGGAGCGGTTTGCAGAGGTGAGTTTCATGGCGGAATTAGGGTTAGGAGAGGACGGATGGCGGGAGGGCGGAGGGTTTAGAATTACGTTGCAAATGGGGTGTGTCCGTTGGGCGATAGGAAAACTGAATCGAGGCGTTTAAACATATATATAAATAAATATAGATCCCAAAAAAATTAAATTCTATCGGTGGCGGCTACAGCTATGGCCTGCAAAAGTTACCATGGCAGCCATTGCTCCGGCCTTCTCCGATCCGACGAAGGGATCGAAGAAAAACAAAGGATGCGCTGCCGCGATGATCGCCGCCTAAACCCTAAACGGTGGTCGGCTGAAAGTGTTGGAAAGGGAAGCGCGATGCTCCGGGATGGAGAAGATTGAGCTCGACATGAGGGATAAGGGTTGCAAGGGGAGGTACAATAGATACAGCTTCATGAGCGGTGAACTCCACGGCGTTGCTCTGGCTCCTAGGACTGCCGGCGGCTCTTCCGCCATTAACGATCGGGCTAGGACTCTTGTAGCTCTCAGAGCAAGGAAAATTGGTCTTCGCCTTCCTCTAAAGGCACTTGCAGCAAAATCAAAAGCCCTCGCAACCTGCGCTTCTGCTCTTATCCTCATCTCTTTTCTTCCCCTTCCCCTTCCCTCACCACCAATTTGTTGTGAAAGAAGGCGACAATAAAATGAGAAATTTGGAAAAATTGGAACCATAAAAATTACACGCAGAAAAAATATTAGAGCGACACACGTATTTGCGTGGTAGACAAATTTGTCTATGTCCACGGAGCTGCAGAGGATTTTATTTCTTCGAAAAATTACACCGTCGAGCGCTTCGACGTTTACAAGAAAATCTCTATTTTTTTCTCTCACTTTCTCTCTCTCTTCCTCTCTTTCTCTTAGCTCTCGAGATGACTTGACTTGGCTTGCATTTTCTTTAAACCAAAAAATACTATTTATATAAACTGAGCGGTAGGTGAGAGGTAGGTGAGTGGTAGGTGGGATGTGATAGGTGAGCGGTAGATGGGATGTGGTAGGTGGGATACTTAATTAAGGAGCTAATTAAATTGAATGGACCGGGTCTCCACGTTACCCAACACAATTAAGCCTCGATTTTCCGTTCGGAATGCTTCTAGTCGCAGTTGACAACCGCTGTGTCATGGTGTTCAAGATGTTTCTCTCTTTGTTGAGAATAAAGACCATTGAAGTTGGAGAAACTATTACATACGGAGCAGACTCTAGTAATATACCGTCATATGTGTTATATCAGGCCCACCTCTCGCGAAGATTATTGATGCGGAACCGTGAAGCTTATTGGGAGGGTAATTGTGGGCTATTGTAACATTAATTCTAATAACACTGCAACAACATCTCAATAATTTTTCAATAACCTCCGTTGTTACACTCTCAATAACCTCCCAATAAACTCTGCGGTTACACTTCGTAATAAACTCATAATAACACTAATAACTCTCCAATAATTTTTGTCTCCCGCATAAACCCCGCAATAGCCTCATAATAATACTCAATAACTCCTCAATAATCTTTATGGTTTCACTTCAATAATCTCCACGTGACAACATATTACTGAAAGTCCGCACCCAAAATTGTGTAAGTGCTTCGTATGGAATAATTTCTCTTGAATTTGTCCCCCTAAAATGATGTGCCTTGGCTTTAGAGATTCGGATCTCGAGGAGATTTGGCGTGAACAACGACCCCAAAAATTTTGCATGAACAGCAACACTGACGAAGGCCTTCAAGTCTAAATTTAATTTTTTGGGATCTTTATATGTAATAAATATAATTTGGGAAACTCTACATGTAAGTGCTCCCAAAAATATATTATTTATTTATTTTAATTAAATATAATTTGGGAAACTCTATATGTAAGAACACCCAAAAATATAATTTATTTATTTATTTAAAAAAAATGAGCCAGTTATTTGATAATTAAGATTTTTATATAATGTACATTATATGTATCTCAAAAAATAAATTATTTTTAAATTTTATCATGGTTAATTTTTTCAAACCATATCCTCCCCCATTTTTTTTTAAATTATTTAGAAGTTATTTTGTTGGAGAGAGTAAGAGACTTTAACTCATTTTATATACTAAAGTTCTGAATTATTTAAAAATTATATATATATATATATA
>NW_018164640.1:18567-44151 GCF_001263595.1 Phalaenopsis equestris | reverse complement strand
ATATATATATATATATATATATACACACACATTATTTCTCATTTTTCATATTTTCATTTAATTCTAATAAATTAAGATCATTTTTTTTATATAACATGCCCAAGTCTTTCTAGGTCTGCCTTTCTTAACATAAGTCGAATCTAAAACATCTACTCTCTTAATTGGATCATCAGATGATTGATGTTTAATGTGACCAAAACATCTAGGCGACTCTCTCTAATTTTGTCCATCACTGGAGCTACACCAATCCTATCACAGATATATTCATTTCGCTTTTTGTATCTAAGTGAAAAGCCACTCATCCACCTAATCATTCTTATCTCGCAATCACTCACTTGCAATTTGTGAGAATTTAGAGAGAAGCTTCAAAACACTTTTAAGAAGTATAAGCGAAAAACAAAAATAAACAAAATGATAAGTATATTACATGTTTTAGCAAAGAAAGATCTCTATGGTCACTAAATTTAGGATGAGGGGTTAGCCACCAAGATCTTCTTATGAACAAAGAAAAGAAGACTTCAATAAATGATTTCTATTTCACTTCAATTCTTCTTTTTCCAAAAAAATTATAAAAGTTACAAGCATTTCATAAAGAAAAGAATATAAGAAAATAAAATGATAGTCAAATAATAATAAATACATGTTAGTAATTATTATTTTTTTTTTATTTTTATTACTTCATCTTTTAATTCCATATAATAAAGTTGTTGGAAGTTTATAAAAAAAAATAGAAGCCTAAAAGATGATGAATGATCATGCTTGCTTTGACTTATAGACTTTAGTAACTTGCTTTGACTTAGACCTTAGTAACTTGCTTTGACTTAGAATTTAGACATTAATAACAAATAAATTATTATTATTATTATAAATCCCCCTAGGTCCATCCATGTGCAAAGCTAGAATTTAAGTGAAATAATCCTAAAACTGGATGACTTGAGTCTTATAAATATCATGAACATAACAAAAGACCTACAAGACATTGGTACATGCAAACTATATCTCTTTCATGACACCAAAGACTGTTTCTTTTCCTAAAAACATGGTCTTAATGATCACACAAAACAAGTTAGAGAAAAATGAGATAGAATTCTAGCCAAACACCAAAACTATTAGAGATATAGCAGTGCATGTTCATGAAAATAGGCCACAAATTAGGCCACAAATTTTCAACAACAACAAAAAAAAAAAGTAATTAGAAGCATGCATCCTCCAAATCATTTTAATTTTGAGAAAAAAGGTGTTTAGGGTACATGGGGTAGCATTACAACGAGTGTCTCATTGCTCAAAAGAAAAGTGCCACCAACAAAAAGTTTGGCAGCAAACTTTAGTCCAATTTCCATGTTTCAAAATTTAACGCAACCCGCTCGTCTTATTTATTCTAAATCATGGGGGGTAAAATGTAATAGTTCCTCGCCTCGATTTGCAAACTGAGTGCAAAAAAAGGATTAAGAAACCTTTCATAGTTTGATATAGACGAAAGCAAACACTGTTTTACTTAAAAGATACAACAACAAAATGCCAGTGGAAGGCACAAAAAGTGAGGTATTAATTAACCAGTGTTCTGCAGCCCAGCAGCAATACCTTTCATGGTCAGGATGAGGGTATCCTCCAGCCCAGGAGCATACTCACTTGTGGGGTTGAGTTTCACCAGCTCTGCAGCTGGCTTGTTGGAATTCATTATTTCCCTTGATAAATGAGGCCTCAGATTTACATGAAAGCTTGGATCTCTGATCCTTTTGAGGGTGAAGGCTTGGCACACATTCAGAGTAGTGATGTACGCGTCGCGGAGGCGCAGTCTCTGTTTCAAGTAGGGGTCTCCTTCAAGAAGATCTCTATGTCCAGCAACCTAATAAGAATTGTGGTTGAAGATATTCGAATTAAAATAAAAGGGGGAATGCACAAATTAAGAGGATCAAAGTGATTACAAATGAGAGCATACAATAAAATTGACAGCTGATGGTATCAGGTTTATGATTCATGAAATGATTGGTGATCAGAAAGAGTTCCGAAAGGACCAAACAAGCACTTGTTTGATTCGGCTATTCGGTGTATATTTCAACAATCTATAGAATAAACATGAGATATAAAGCCAAAATTAAGTGCATGGATCGAGTAAGATAAGGAACCGAGCACGAAACAATTATGGCCGAGTAAATGTCTAACTGCTACAGATAATTCCATAAAGTAGACAAAAGAAATATAAATCTCAAAGGATCAGCCATTCAAAGCTTTTGATCATATTTAAGATGAGCTATACTTCTTTCACATCTTTCATGCAGCGATCAATACAAAAAAACATCAGAATATTACATTTAAGGAAAAAAAAAATGCTCTGATAAAGTTTCCCTAGATTGAAATTTCCTCAAAAAACAAGGGTGAATAATAATGACAATGAAGCATAACAAATAATCATTAAGCTAAGCTTACCTGAAGAAGAAGAGTTTTGGTTTCTTCAAAGTTAGCTCTGAGCCTCTCCCCAAATGACCACAAATCATCGGAAACCAACAGTTTGTCATATAATGCAGCAATGCCAGGATCTCCTTTAGCAAACACCATCTCAACTAAGTCGATGGTGACCCTAAAGAAAGGCCATTCATTATACATCTCTTGTAGCATGTTAAGGTTTTTTATGTCCTTTGCAATGGCATGCTTGAATGCTGTCCCGAAACCAAGCCAAACAGGAAGGTGGAACCTTGTTTGAGTCCAAGCAAAAATCCATGGAATTGCTCGTAGAGATTCTATGCCTCCACTGGGTTTTCGTTTAGATGGTCGGCTTCCAATGTTCATTCTACCATATTCCGTCTCAGGTGTGGCCTGTGAGGTGAAATCATCAATCATTTTTGCTAAACATAGCAATTTAATATTCATATTGCACTATAGGTGATACAGTAAAAACATTAACCAGCACAAATAACATTAGAGGCTCATCTATGATGGAACCAACAAGCATTAAGAGTCAATTTGTTTTACTTGAAGTGCTCAAAAGTTATTTGATTTCACTTTAATAACAGTGGAAAATATGACATTAATGAAAGGATAGGCTGGAATATTAATTTTGTTTATAACAACAACAACGTAATGAAAAATGAATACAAGAGTGGAAAAAAATAGAACTCATATTGCTTAATTATTAGTACAAGAAATGAGTAATGTCAAAGCATATAGATTTCAATGCAACTTCTTTCAAATTATTTTGTTGGAATTGAGATCTAAACATTTTAGACCTCCATGAACAGAACGAGTTCAAAGGAGAGCTAGATGAAGAATCATCATCAAGAATTCAAGATTATCATTTTAGTAATATTTTGGTATAGATGTTTACAAAATATATTTGAGATCAGCTAACTTGGTTTATGTTTTGTGCAGTTGAGAAAAGTTGTAATAGATGAGATATCCATACATAAAAAAAGGCTTAAAACAATATAAAAAGTTATAGAAAACAAAGGGCTTAAGATTTAATAGAACAAAGGCATAAAAGGTATGCTACTAACATAATGATAACTAAACATTTGCCAATAAATGGGTTTAGAAGATTCCAATGAAAATTAGGAATGATATAATCAATTACCATGGATGTATTTTACAAAAAATTAATCAGAGCATAAATTCTAATCAAAATTGAATAGCCAAAACAATAAAAGGCCGATGAATATTATGAGACAAGGGATGGATGGCTAAAATGATGAAATTCATAAAAAATGCCATGCAATAAATTCTCATGAAGAACGAGATAAAGTTTCTAAACTACAATTAGACCATATACACTAAATGCATAAGAGTTAAACAAATAAAAATACACTAATATCTAGGTTGAGTGTGGTTGAAATGAGAACATTAAAATGAAATCTTGGTAAAACTATGTATAGCATAAAACAAGAAAAGAGTTTATTACATGCAAATGGAGGAAGACATTTACTAAAATGGTGTGCAAAAATTGCAGTAAAAGAAATAAAATAACATGCTAAGAATTAAAGTGTTAGAAAGGAAGGAAAAAAGAAAATATCAAAGTTTATAACTAGGAATACAAAAATAGAATTAACACCTTTAGCAATCTTTAGAGTGAATGGAAGAGAATTTTATAACAAATGGTGTATCAAGGGTCAAAGGTCCCCCAATAGAGGCTTTTGGAAGAACTTGATGTTTGCAACCTAATTCTGTTCCATAAATGCCGTTAGGAGGAGGTTTTATGGAGATATAGGAGGAGGTTTTATGGGGATATAGCCGACGAAGGAGATGATAAATCGACAATAGTAAATGGGTGCTATACCATGTCACAAATCAGCTTTAACTTATAAAGGGAATGAGATGAAGATTTACCAAGGTAACTATTGCTCGTACTCTTAAGAACTTAACGCCCAGTAGTCAAGGGGAAATGGAACTGATCATTGAGAGAACTTGTATAGAATTTTAAAGCTATAGACAGCAACTACTTTCAGCCATGGCAATTGCCGAATTAATCATGATTAAAGAATTCATGTGGATGAAATGCTTAGTAACCCAACAATGACATAAATCATAAAGGGAAAGTATTCAAAAATGGGAGCAACTATGGCAGGAGTTACACACCAGACGAAAGTATTCGACAAAACGTGGTTCTTGGAAGACAATAGAGCGATATTCTTTTGTGGCAACAACAGCCATCTCATCCAGCAATGCTCTCCATTCTGGCTTTGGTGAAATTGGTGGATGCATACCATGCTCAAGTGTGGCTGCAGTAAAACGCTGAAGAGTTCTGAAACACAAATGCTCCTCTCCAAAAGATTGTTCAATTACTTCACCTTGAACAGTCACTCGAAGCGAACCGTGAATTGTATCTGGAGGCTGAGATAAAATAGCCAGATGGGTAGGGCCACCTCCTCTTCCAACAGTTCCCCCTCGTCCGTGGAACATTGTCAGTTTCACCCCAAACTCTTTTGCAACCTTTATCAGATCTTCTTGAGCTTTATACAGCTGCCAAGCTGCAGAAAGACGTCCCGCATCCTTCCCAGAGTCTGAATAACCAATCATGACCTCCTGCTTTCCATCAATTCTGTTCCTGTACCAGTTGATTGAGAAGAGACGGGATAAAGCTGCAGGTGCTGCCTCTAGATCCGCAAGTTTCTCAAAAAGTGGCACGACTCTCAATGGTTTCTTCACCTGGCACTCACGCTGCAAAAGCTCCACTGCAAGCACATCAGATGCAGCAGTTGCCATGGAAATTATGTAAGCTCCAAAACTATCATGAGGAAGCTCTGCTATGACACGTAATGTGTCAAGAACGTCAGCAATTTCCTCAGTTTTGGGAAGGTCTGGACCAAATAAAGGGCGCTTGCCACTCAGTTCAGATAGAAGCCACTCTTGACGTTGCTCCTCAGACCAATCACGATATGAACCTATCCCAAGATGTGTGGTAATAGCATCAAGAACATCAGTATGTCGATCAGATTCTTGCCTGATATCAAGTCTCACTAGGGAGAGGCCAAAGGTTGATACTTGACGCATGAAGTCAAGAAGGCTTCCATCAGCGATAGGTCTATCACCACAGGTGCAGAGAGAACTGTAGCAGAGCTCAAGGGGCTCAAGGAACTGAACAGATGATAAGTAGAAGCCTTTCAAAAAAAATCTAAAAATACAGATATTAATAACAAATGAAATAAAGATGAAAATTAGAAAGTGCAAAAAGTGAAACCTGCTCAACATTGGTAAGCGTGGTTTCCTCAGGAATGTCAGAGTATCCACTTGACAAAAGATGACGAGAACGCTCACGTGTATTGTATAACTTATCCCTAACATCAGCAAGTACAACGCGATATGGTTCATTTGGAGGAACTTGTTTCCAGAACTCTGCAATAGAAAAACAATTTTGAACACTGAAAAACAGCCAAAACAAATTGAAAAAATTGCGACGTAAGGATGAATAGCAGGGGCTCAAGTTTATGAAAACATAGA
This sequence comes from Phalaenopsis equestris, assembly GCF_001263595.1. Classification (NCBI taxonomy): domain Eukaryota; kingdom Viridiplantae; phylum Streptophyta; class Magnoliopsida; order Asparagales; family Orchidaceae; genus Phalaenopsis; species Phalaenopsis equestris. The sequence goes on along the minus strand of NW_018164640.1, from coordinate 38,223 downwards.
CCATGATTGGTAGGAAATAACTAAAACTGACTTTAAGATGAAGGAAAAGCATCTCCAGGATTAGCATGACTATAATGATTATGTGATGCCAACGATTGCATCAATTATAGGTTTTAGATGAGATCATTTTCTTAAACATTCAGATAGGTGAGGTGTTGCTGACAATGAAACATAAATCAAAAGCTTTGTTTAAACTATAGGACAGGAAAAAACGATAGAAGTAAACAAGATGATAATGATGGGAAGGAAAGGGAGACATAATCAGCAATCAGCAATTTTCACAAAGAAACAATAACCAATAAATATTATTTCAATGTTGCAACTGAAACTGTTGGTGTACTTAAGACTGATTTCACTAATAATTAAATATCGAAGAGCATTTAAATACTTGGCTAATCTTGCTAAAAAAAAGCTTTATATGCATTGATTAACGACATTTAAGTTCATCCCTCCTTTTCTCTCCCTCAATCAATATATAAATAGATCTAAGTGTACATCTGAAATTTAGTATCTCAATTATATAAAATCAATCTAGACTGAACTTCAGAGAATAAATAGGGATGCATTTTGTATAATTGAGACACTGGTGAGCCTTCAAAGGCACCTCACATTAAAAAATACCTCAAGTTTTTAAGATTTATTTTTTCAACAAAATGAAAAGTGTACATCAAAATTGTGTCAACACTATTCCTAAGAAGATCTAACAGTCCAAATGAAAAGAGTGCAACAAAGTAGGACCCACTGACAGGAGACCATGAGGCCCACTTATTCGAACCGGTGAAACTCTCCAAGCCAAGTAAATAAGGCCCAAGTCAATCGAATCACTAGACAGATAAAAGATGACCAGAGAATACCAGAACAAGTCACTCAATCAAAAAAGGGATAAAAAAGTATCCAAGCTAACTGCACAAGAAAACCGATCTAAGAAAGATCTGATTAAGGCCCAAGTCAACCGAATCACTGGACGAACAAAAGATGACCAGAGAATACCAGAACAAATCACTCAATCAAAAACGAGACAAAAAAATATCCAAGCTAACTGTCACAAGAAAACCGATCTAAGGGAAGATCTGAATATGTAGTATCTCCAACAAGATTATATTCACTCCTTTATAAATACAGTGATAATTTTATGAACAAGATACGATAGAAAAGACGTATTACTGTTCATTACTGTCCACTACTTTTTGTCTCTCTCTCTCTCCTGACTGACATTTTATTTTTTGGGTGTGATTCACAGACAAATCAGTATTCAACATCTTAAAATGCGTGATGAGCATGAATTATGCCACAGACAAAAGAAAAGTAGCCCGTGAAGAAGGAATCCAAAATAAAGACAACGCCAAAATACGAACCAGAGATTTTGTGAAGCAACAGATCAAGGAGATGAATGATCAAATGTTAGATGTCATCCGAGATGTGTTGGCTTAAGAAATAAAGCAACACCCCTGAGAGGAAGGGTCGGCGCCCAACGACGGAAGAGTCCCCTAGGCCCTAAAAAAAAAGGCAACTCCCAGCACTTCGATAGTACTGGATCGACACTGATCGATCAACACTGATTCGGGCGTATTGAGGCACCCTGACAGTCCTAGAATGTGTTTTCTCAACAAATCTTTGAGATTGAGCCCCTAGAGAGGTTTAAAATCCTCGCATTGGAGTCCTTCAAGAGCATTACCAATCCGACCGACCACATAGCCTCATTTGAGTCAACTGTGTGTCTGTTGAGGCTTACTGAGGTGCTGAAATGTTCTCTTCTTTACCACATTTAGAAAGTCGATCCTCAGGTGGTTCAATGCAATATTGTTGGTCGCATTGTTCACCGATTTCAAGTGAATGTTTGTGATACAATTTGAGAGCGCCCAAAAGTCTCAAAAAAGCTTATAGGCCCACCTACAGATTTGATAAGGACGGAACGAGAGCCTTCGCTAGTTCATCATGCAATTACAGAAAGAGATGTTGAACGTGAGAGATCTGAAGGTCGCAGTAGCTCATGCCACCTTGCTCAATGGTTGAAGGAAAGACCCTTCCATTATGCATTGGATCTGTAGCGACCAAAGAAGTTGGCTGATTTGTTGCAGCTGGCCAACAATCACAACATTGGACGAGTATAACTCGACTCCGCTTCCTCCAAAGTAGATTCATCCACCCGTTGCCTGTAGAAGAAGGCTCCCTAAGGCGAAGCGTTGAGATAGAGTCATTATTTGCGTCCTTCCACCCGTCCTCGCTACGAAGACACTCAGCCACCCTGGGACCACATAGTGACCGACAAAACATACCACAGAGCGATTCAGACCTGATATCCTCACTAGCGGCCAGCTCATTACAATGAGCGCCCGTTGCCTAACCATAAAGTATCTAAGGAAATTCTGTTGAGAGTTTCAATGTCAAGATAGTAGAAACCATTTAAAATAAAGATTATTTCAAAAGAGTGTCCTTGATGAAAACCAAAGCTTACCTTCGGGACCCCAAGAAATAATGTGTCCACCATCGAAACTAATGGTCACAACACGGAGGAATGTCGACACCTCCAAGGCTTGATTGAATAGCTGGTTAAGGATTATAAGCTTAAGAAATTTGTAGCTTCAAGACTAACGACCAGCAATAAGGGAAATGCTCAGGTAGAAGAAATATCAGATGAGCCACTCCAAACTCAAGTAATTCACATTGTTGTCATAATTATTGTCATCTTTGAAGGAGGTGGAGACTCATCTTGCCAAGCCAGCCTAAAGAGGCTTCAATCAAGAGAACTATGCGCAACCATCCTTGCTCTCAAACACAACTCACCTCCCCCTAGCCTTCACCGATGAAGATTTGCCCCCTAATGATAATCCCTACAATAATGTCATCATAGCACCACGTGAATCAACAACTATTAGATTGGTAGTATCTTCATTGACACTGATAATTCTATGGATATCCTGCTCGAGTCAGCATTTGATAAGACGGGCCTCGGCAGCGACCGCTTAACCACTGCTCTATGGTTTTTCCGGCAATATGAAGGAAGAGCTAAGAATCATCACTCAAGTTGTTACTTAGGAATAGAAGGATAAGTAACTTACTTTTATGTAGGAAATGAAGTTTTTGGGCGAAGGTGAGGTGATCACTGTTTAAGGCCATCTCAAGTAGTTTTGTACTTGCTACTTTCGGGTGGTCGAAAGGGTCAACCAAAAGTTGCTCGAGCTTGACAAGCTATGCAAAGGGGGGCTCGAGACCAGCGAGATCACCCATCATATCCCAACGACCAAGGGCAAAACTAGTAATTTTTTTTAATAAGTGAAGTTTTTGATGAAGAATTAAACATAAGCTGACTGATTTCCTCCAAGACCACTGAGATGTTTTTATCTGCTTCACGGTCGAAGTGCCTGGGATATCGATCGATGTCATGTGTCACAGCCTGAATGTAAATCCAACGGCCCGATCGATAAAGCAAAAGATGATGTCACCGACCATCACTCTAGCTGAGCCCATCCGAGAGAAGATTCGGAAACTACTGGAGGCTAGCTGCATCTTAAAGTTCTAGTATCCGACATGGAAGTTCAACGTAGTCATGGTACAAAAGTCAAATGTCAGATGGAGGATATGTGTGTAATTCAACATCCTAAACATCGCTTACTCGAAAAACAGTTACTCCTTGCCTCAAAATCGATGTGTCAGTAGATGCAGTAGTTAGCCATTCTGTGGTGAGCTTCCTCAACGCATTCTCCGTCTACCACCAAATCAAAATGCACTCAGCCAACGCAGAGAAAACCACATCAGCACTAGCGAGTGTATTGTTATAATGTAATTCCTTCGGTATAAAATACATAAACTACCTACCAGTGAATGATGGTTGTAATCATTGCAATATATATATATATATATATTGAGGTGTATGTGATGCTCTGATTAAAAGCAAAATGCCCGAGTATCACATAAAAATTCTAAAAAAACCTTTGAAACACTCAGAAAATTTAATATAAGACCCAATTCGCTCAAGTACACCTTCGGAGCATCCACAGATAAATTTTTAGGTCACATTCTAACCCAAAGGGAATAAAGGCCAATTCAAAAAATGTGTAGTTGCTAATCGATATGTGTACCCTGGAACACCAAGAAAGTTCAAAAGCTGACTAGCTAGATTGCAGGCTTAAGCCAGTTTATCTCAAAATCGGGCGACAGGTGCGCTGTCTATTTTCAAATCCTGAAGGCTAACAAAGAACTTTAATTGGTCGAACATGTTTTAATATCATAGCTTACTTTGAAAGCTGAATAATTATATAACTCATCCTATTTTATAATTTGATGTTAGAATATTGACGTGTCATTTTTAATTCAAGTTATAACTTTTAACTTAGTTAGAATGTTATATTATTTTTTAATGTTATAATAATGTAGAATAATAATATGTTGTTTCTTACTTTATAGTTTATAGATTATACAATATTCATTAATTAATGTAATTTTTTAAATCTGAGCCTTACACCTCAAAATGCTTTGAGGCTTACACCTCGCTTCACTAACGAAAAATGCAACAGTACCCAATTGCGCAATTTTAAACTTTGGTTTTAATCATGCCTTTATATGTTCATTTTAAATATGGCATAATTAGGGCGATACCTTATATTTAAAAGACATTATAAAATAATTATTAATTAAAATAATTCATCCTTCTATACATTTTAAAAAACCAAAAGATAAACAAACAAATTATTTCATATAGATCATATTATAATTACAAGCACTAAATTTTATCAATTATTATAAAACTCATCAATATCATAGTACAAAAGTTTAATGTCGAAATAAATAAACAAGATTTTCAATATAATATTATTAGAATTCCCATTAAATTTGTTTTTATACTATCTTCTTATTTATTCTTGAAAAGCTAACAATGTGCACTTAACGCATATAAAACTAAACTATTATTTACAAATGGCTCAAGAACAAAATGTAATTCTTTTTCCTCTTCATAAAGAACTTTATATTTACTCCTAAAACAATATATTTATATTCTTTAATCCTAGGTTTTGAGAAATTAAGAAGGAAAATAATGCTATTACACTTAGTTATCATGCAGTTTTACTAGTTATAATACAAGTTTTAACATTAGCAAATTAATCAAAAAGGATTGGGCAAAATTAAGAAATAGAGAGAGGTGAAAATTGTAGAAAACAAAATATAAAAATTCATACTTTTAACGAGCATGGTCTGACATCTTACTCAAATTCCTTTGTAATTCATAAAACTATACCTATATAATGTTTTGCATCTTTCTTTGATGCCCGGTGTAATTCATCTGCTCGAACTCGAAGCTCATCACTACACCGCCACATAGATAACTGAAAAGTGACAATAATAAATGATAAAGATTAGTATTATGATATGGAAGAAATACATGAGAATTTGAATAAAAAACCTAATAAAATAAGACAAGAAAGGATTATAACCTCAAACATTAAATCTTCTATCTGGGAGAAGTACAAGTTTGCAGCCATCATTCTTGCCAATAAGCACACATCCCTCGTGACTTCTGGAGTAACTCTAGGATTCCCTGTATAAATAGAATCAGTAATTAGAGATTAGCATCAATTTGTTAGATCAAACTTCCAAATATTAGGTAGAAATTGCCACTTTAACAGCCCTTTTGTAAAAAAGCTACATTCCTAAGGAAATATAAAATGAAACATTCAATAATGCAACCTTAAAATATTGGAAAAGGCTCATGTTCAAGATATCCTACCATCACGATCGCCACCCATCCATGAAGAGAATTGAATAAGAGGAGCATTATAAGGAACTCGCTCATTGATTCCAATATTTTTCAGAGCAGTATCAACACGCCGAAGAAACTTCGGGACACCCTTCCATATAGTTTCATGGAAGTAACTCATTCCAGCCCTCATTTCATCTTGAGGAGTGGGGGCAGTTCTACGAATTTCATCAGTCCTGAAAGCGGCTTGTATCTGAAGATAATATTAAAGATAAAAAAAAAATAGCATATGAGACATGGACTATGAAGTAAAACAGGGAAATGAGCATTACAATAGTAGTTACTAGCACCACTCCTCATTTAAATTAACTTATTTTTGGTTGATAAAGCCAAACATCATTTATACATTTACATAATTATTTATGTTAACAAATCATAATTAGCTTTTCTGCAGTGTCAAAGCCTATTAATTAAATTAATTTTTATCAATATATTTGTAAATCTAAAAACAAAACTAAGATCATTGCTAATATAGAATCTTTACATGTAATATCAATATTTAAAAGCTCCACATAATATAAGTTGATTGAAGATACATGAACAAAAAAGCATATACAACCAATTTTTTTGTCACAAAACCTACCTCTCTCTGAAGGGCTTCATCAAGTTCCTGCTTGTCATCAGGAGTGATATCTTTGGCATACAATTGAGCCAAGCAATTCCTTATCCTGAGGGAAACATTAAAACCAGAACATTTATTAAAGGATATTAATAAATAACAATATTACAATACAATACACCCTCCAGATCGTCGCAACCACACAAAACTTGATATCCTGTGCCATGGTGATTAAATTCTTGGACTTATGACAGCCAAATTCTAATGAATCCAATTGAACCGTATTTTGAAAAACATATGCAGAAAAGAAAATTTTAACATCAAAAGGAGTGATCCATATCATCTATTAAACCTTTAAAACAAACCTGCCATGCTTCTGAAGCAAGGACCTCCTGACCGACTGAGTTGGATGTGCAGTAAAAACAAGATCAATAGTTTGGTTCTTCAAAGCGTCAAAAACTTCCTCAGGGGACTTTTTCAGCTCATGTACAAGCCTCCTAAGAGTCTCTTCAATATCTGATTCCGTAGCTGCAGAATTCTCATCAACAAAATCTCCTTTTTTCAACTTAATTCTCCTGCGAAAGGCAATCTGAACTTCCTCAGCCAAGTTGGCAAGATTAAGCATGTTCGAAAAGGACTTGGCAACAACTATGGAATCGCCAGGATCCAAACTGGTCAGCACATGCCCAAGCTCCTCCAGCTTCTTCGAGTCATGGTTGCCCTCATACTCAGCAGAAAGCTCATAACACTCTTGAACCTAACAGTAAAAAAAATAACAAGATCAGATACAAACCAAGGCCACAATCTGAAACTGCATGAAGTTCTATTTCTACAATTAAGCCTATGACAGACAGCTCAGAGAAATTTTACTAGCAGAATCATACAATGCTTCAATTCAGCCCACTTTTTATTTCCGTTGGGTTTTCTGTTATTGATTTCCAAAACCAAATTTATGCAAGCTGAAACTAGCAAGAAGATCCTTCGATTCAGCAAAAAGCCTACAACATCCCTAAACTCAGATCCATGGGAAATCAGACATAAAAGAGGAAATATCCAGTAAATTTAACTGGATCTCGCATAGAATTAATCTTAATCAACTCTAGAACCAATTATAAAAAACCGCACACAAATCAGGCGAGTTTCAATCGCACAAAAGAGAAGCTAGGGCTTCAGCTTACCGTCTCTCTAATATCCTCTCCATGAATCTCCTGAAGGATGTCTAGAAAGCGATCCAGCAGCAAGGCGTCGTATTCCACCAGCTTGTCGTCCTCCGACACCTTTCGCGGAGCCAGCAGCCTAAGCTGCGCGTCAATTGACGCGTGCCTCTCCACGGTGCTCCTGGACATCCTCTCCCTTCCTCTACCTTCCTCTCTCAAATCTCAGATGGAAACAAGAAGAGCCCCCTTGTCGCACCGAGAAGTGCAGCAGCGACGACACTGGTTGCTCCCAAAACCCTAGATTTCTCCTACGATTCAGAAGAGAATACGTAGTAAGCAGCAAGTTCCGTATTTGATTGCAAGAACTGAAAAGGTATGTCCGCATTTATAGAAATTGGAGCCTCCCTTCCTTTTTCGTGAGCTCCCCGCTCCGTCGTCTCGCAGATTCGGATCGAAAGTCAAAATATGCTTCGAAAAAAATAGAAAATCGAGATAACCTATCAGAGAGAAGTTGGATGCCATAAGCTATCATGTGCAAGTGATATTTTATCATCATTATTTTCATTATTTATTTGAAATATATATATATAATATAATTAGGTTTCATTTGAGAACACTTCGAATTTTCTTCGTGTTTCCGCGTGCTCGCTCATTTCTTAAACTTATTTCATAGTTTTTTTCGCAAAAATGATTATTTTTCTCTGTTTTAAATTGCAGATTTTTCGCAAAAATGATTATTTTTCTCTGTTTTAAATCGCAGATCCCCCCCTCTCTGTTCCGCCAGCATGACTTTGAAAGACACTTTACTGAACGGCGACATTCACTCAAACCAAGTCTTAGGCTTCGTTAGAGAAACGTCGACGCTTGTGAAAGTTTTCATTTGGTGAATCAGCATCTGACACTTGTGAAAGTTTTCATTTTTTGCCATTATGGACCGTGAGGAGGACGACATTTCGTGTTCTATCAATCTGTCTTTCAAAAGAACTTCGTTGAATGATAAAACTGTTCCTTAGACTTCAAAAAATTTAAAATACTTCCAATAAAAATATAATAAGTCGAAAATTTTATAACACCTTAACGTTTCTATTATATTATTATTTATGAAGGATGAATGCTATTTTAGCCAAATTCGATAAGGCCAATAAACACATGAGCATTTGGGTATTTCTAGAAGGTGATTTCCACAAATAGTGGCATATATTATTTAGATAAAATGAAAAGAAATTAAAGGCAAGTTATATTATTAGCTTATTTGATTCAACTATTAAAATATCAAATTGATTATTTATTTTAATTTTATTTTAATTTTATTTTATTTTTTTTTGGTAATTTTATTTTTTAAATTTGTTCAAACTAATAATAAATAGATTAGTGATACTTCATCAAAAAAATCATTTAGTTAAACGTAAATTTTTACACGAGTATTTGATTAAAAAAAATTTTGAATTGCCATTGAGATCATATGAAATTCATCTTCAATAAGTTAAATGTCAAAACAAATGTTTCACTCGGACGAACATAAAGAAATCAAAAATGGTTTTTGGCGGACACAAAATGAGTTTATTGTATTTAGAATGTAGGGTTTTTTTTAAAACTTGTTTGGTTTGAAGGGAATGAAATAACAAGAAATATTTTAGGTAATTTCAGAATCACCCTTTATTTTTGGCGTACTTTAAATTCAGCAAATTTCGTCAAATTATAATTACACTACAATATGTGGTTGTAACTATCACCCATAGACGTCACTTATCAGTGCCATCATAGACAATCACTGCTAGCCACATGGCACAACTATCTACCACTTGGTAGTAATCCCCTCACTTTAAAGATGAGGTGGACATGGCAAGATGAGCTCCCATAGTTGATCATTGTTATAGATTTCCTTGACAATTGACGCTGGCAATCACTACCAATAAACACATTTGCCTAACCACCATCACCAACAATGTTGTGCCCATTAACACTAATGAGGTTATCATCTAAAATCTAAAGCAATATTTACATTCGATATTAACTCCAGTGTCAACATCAAGAGTAAGCTTATTTCTCTCCTTTAACACTAATGTTGACTCTTCTGAATGTTAATAAGGTCATTTCCAAATATTAACACTAATGCAAATACCTAACATTAACAACAACTTTGACTCAAATGTTAACATTTGATGTAAACCCTAATGTCAAAACATATCATGCTAATCAAGGTTGACGCACATCATTAATATCTACTTTAATGCTCACCAATTCCAAAAAGGTCATCACCCATCATATCCGATAAGACCAAAGCATTTCGTCAAAACCAATATCAATGCCCTTGATGTCAATAAAGCCATCAATCATCATTGCTAGTAATATCAACATTTGTCATTGCCATTAAGGCTAATGTGCAATATCAACACTAAAACTAATGTCATTATAGTTACTTTAATTGTCTAGTGTGTTTGCTCAACACAATTATGCTTGACGTCATTAATAAAGTTGATTCATCTCATCAATAACTAATGATGACATCACTTTTTATCAGCAATAATGTTAATGATCATCATCCCCAATAATATCAATATCCACCAACACAATAAGAGTGATGAATGTTATTAAATCAAACTTTGATTCTCCTTTACGCCCATCAAATAATTATGCATCATCACAAATGAGTATGATACTCATCGTTTATAACATCATCATTTAATATTGCCATCATTGTCAAAGCATAGTGTTGACACAAAACATCTATATAAAATTTATGTCATATATAAGATGGGGTCGATTAGCATTAATAACAAAATTTAAATTATAATTTTGAAAAAAAAACAATGCATATTTTTATTTAATAATTAAAACAACAAGCAAAATAATTTTTTTTTTATTTTAAAATTACAAAATTTATTATGCAAAAAACATCAAAAATAAATATATAATCATTTGATTTTTTTCCTTTTATCAGTCATAACTAGTTATCAAAGATAAAATTTCATAATTAAAAGTAATTAAAACAATTGTGCAGCTATGATCTAACCTATGTAAGACTAAAATTATGATGTGCTTCATCATATCACAAAGTGCCAATTTTTAATAAAAAAAAGTTAAATTTAGAAAAAAGAATAGGAAATATGTAAGTGTAAACTAACTTTTTATATTTTTTTACCAATGCCTACATCTATGCTTTGAATTCTCTACTTAAGCTTTTCAGTCCTCTCTCATTTAGCCAAATCAAGAAGGAGAAATCTTATTTCTTAAAAGATAATAAAGAAACTCAAATATTTCTTTCACTCCACATGGATAATTCACAACACAAGTCCATTAAGTGGCAACATAAATCTACAACCCTTCTAACAACCATCTTCTTAAATTGGAGGATCATAGAAAATGTAGAAGAAGAAGATAAATTATTTATGAAAACTCTCATGAAAACTCTTTTCTATAGTTTATAAATAAAATCTCAAGTAATTTTTCTCAGAAAAATATTTGTTTTCTAATATTTTCTCACTATTCCTCACCATGTTTCACATTTGAAGCATGAAAAAAATATTTTTTTGTTAATTTTATTAGACTCAAACATCTAAATCTATGAATTAAATAAAATATTAATTGATCATGCGATAAGATTCGTATGGTATAATATGATACTTATCTTATGGTATGTTCATTTAAATATAATTCATATTTATTAGCCCATAGTCTTGGCTACTTAATTAGATGACTTTAGAAAATTTATTGTATAATATGATGTGCATTCTACAATATGATTTGTTTCATATTTGAATTTTTCTCATTAAAAAAATTAATTAACCAATTTCATCATTTTAAATAAAGTTGAGTGATGCAGTTATGGGAGTTTCCCATAAAACAAGCAAGTCGGTTGAATCGGCTGGCATAGAGGAGCTGATCTAAATACTTCTTGAGGCAATCGGTTCAGAATATGGTAGGAATACTTCTTTTCCAGTGTTCCGCTCGATCGAGCGACACTTTAGGAAAGGCAGCACTGTTATCATTCCTTTTCTGTTTTTTTTTTCAGATAGTCTTTATATTGTTGATTTGTTGCATTAGGGTTAGTTTTTGTTCAGTGTTGCTTTTAGATTCCTTTGTGAAGTTGTTCTCCATGTTCTAGGGTTGTATCCGAGGAGGTGGTGGTGCTCTGGTTGTATCCCACTCTGAGGTGGCGATGTATCTTCCTCTATCTTCCTCTCTAACCCTTCTCCTTCCCTTCTATTAGCCATCGACCATTCATCTACCATCCCCGTTGACCTACATCCATTTTCTGTCGTTGTCTTGTTGTCCAATATTTCCAATCTGCCTTCCAGCACCCTATTCCCCTGCAACCTGCTGCTAACCTTCCTATCTAGCCCTCCCAACTGCCCCCTTGCTGACTGTCAGGCACCCCTATGGCACTTCTCCTTGCTTTTCGGCTCACCTCACCATCACTTAGCACCTTTCACCACCCTTCCCTATAGCTTTCCCTATAGCCCAACTCTCTCAAACCCTCAAATCAGTTACCAACCACTTTTCCAACATATCTGACATCCCTCTGCCCTTCCCATTTTCCCTTATCGCTTCGTTGAGGCCATCATCACTCTCAAATCTTTGTTGTTGGTCCTAACAGAGAATTGTTTTGCTATTGTAGTTCCCTTTTCCATTTATGCCACATTGTAACACTATTTCAATATTATTAAAGTTGCTTTTTGTTTCTACAATTCTCTAACTAGTTCTGGTATTATTTGTTATCAGAGCTAGCCTTACTCTAGTTAAATCCTAGGGTTTTCTAGTATCTACCCCTTCCCAAGCCACCCCACCAAATTCTTTTTTTTTTTTGTTTTTTTCTCTTTCTTTTTAGGAATGACCAGATTGTCTATCGTCATATAATTTCCTTATCTGAGTAAATATATCTTCCAAATCAAATGAATGATTTAGACAAGAGAGAAATTGAAAAAACAATGATATACGACAATGAAGACAAGGGAGAAAAACACGTGGAGAACTTTTGTCGGGTAAACTTCACGTGATAGCCCAAGAAAACCACAACCAGAGATTCAAGTTTGTGTGCTTATTATTGGGTCAAAAGTGCTTATTATTGGGTCAAAAGTGCTTTAGAAACATATCTACCTTTTGTCGGGTAAACTTCACGTGATAGCCCAAGAAGGTACCCTTGAAATGAGATTGGGTCGAAAGTGCTTTAGAAACATATCTACGAGGAAGACCTACAAAAGAAAACCACAACCAGAGATTCAAGTTTGTGTGCTTATTATTGGGTCAAGAGAGAATACTCTCTATAAAAGGAATCAGCTTATATTTGTATAACAACTGGTGAGAGGGTGTCATAAATGGCAGTTATCTCACAGAAGCGTCCCCACATTTCTCCATGCCTGACTTGGCCAAGCATCAATTTTTACGGAGGAGGTTGTTAAGTACAATTAGGATGTTAGAGACATTCCCAATCCAAATGGGGTATAAGTCATTTATGCAAAGTGTTTACAGCTTTGTTGTTGAACCTCCTTTTCTCTTTTTTCCAGCCACATCCTCGCCACCTCAGTGGGTATAAGTCCCACCTCTTGAAGCTCCACCTGATAGTCATAAGACAGATTTTCATTCCTTTGACCTTAGGTCGACTACCTTCACAACCAAGTAGACTTAAGGTCTACATAACTTGGGATGACAGATCTACGGTATCCTAACCTTGCTATCTCTAACTTTTTAAGGATTTTTTTTCCTTCTTGTTAACACCTCTTTTGAGACTTGTCGATTCCTTTAGCAAATCATTGATATCGTCTCGTGGGCCTCGCATGCCTAGGTGTCGCCACTTGTAGTAGTTACGATAATTAATCCTCTGCCCGATAGCCTAGTATAGATATCGAAAGCATCGGGATTCTCCTTTGAGATGATTTAAATCCATTGGTTTTCCAAAAAACTGAATTTCATTAATAATAAAAGTAAGACCCTTTTTATCAACATTTTTCTTGAACATCCCCCATGATATAATTAACCAAAGGAATATCTTCCTTTGAAAATGATCTTAACCCTAGAACAAACATTTATACTTGATCCCTTAGTTGTGGGTTGCTTTCCTAAGGTCTTCTTCGCGGATATGTCTCCAATGTATTTTAGATCCGATATCGTTTCGGACGTATGCTTTGGGACTATCCACGCGAAATTCACTTTACTAAATTCATTTATGTTCTCTCTCCCATTTGTCTATTTCTGGCATATATTACTCCTTTCGGTTTCCTCTCATCTTTGGTTCATTCATTTTATTCAAGAGAAAGAGTTACTAGACTAACACAATAGCACAACGATTATAAATAGATAAGCTGGCTACTCCTTTAAAAACAAATGAGATAAAAAGAACAAAAACAATGTAACCATTTAAGATATATATATATGAGATTCTATAATTACAAAATTGGAGCCCAAAGTAAGGAATTTTATGTGTAGTGCCTCAACATTAATCAAACAATGCCACAACGTCATTTTTAGAATAATTTGGACACATAAGTTGAGATCATGGTGTCATAGTGCTATTTGAGGAGTGCCTAAATGTTGATCAAGGGAAGATTTGGTCCAAAAGTCCAAGAGCTAGGCATTGGATTGCAAGAAGTACTGGAGTATTGATGAATGAAGCTTTCAAGGCAAAGAGTATGACACCTCAACACTATAATTTGAAGCACCATCTCCCTAGAAGGTGGCCATTATAGGTGAAAAAGTTGGAGAGCTAAGCACTTCAGTGTTATAGCTCAATGTCGCAACACTAAATTTAGGATCACAACACAAAGGCCCTGACCAATCAATTTTAATCGGCAAAATTTGAATGATATAGGAATTATGATGGTGGCTTTGGAGAGTTATGGTAGTTGGGTCAAAGAAGAAAAATGGCGGAAAATGAAGTTGAGTCTAGTGTGTGTTTTCTAAGTGTAGATTAGGTGTGTCTTGAGATTGTGAGTGAGGCTGTAAAGTGAAAGTGACAAGTCAAAGAAGTAGGTTGCAGTAGGAAAGCAAGGAGGAAGAGGAATCAAATCTAGGAAATCAAAAGTTAGATTCCTTCATTTGTACTTTATTTCTTCAGTGCAGAGATTGAATATTTTGTTGCTTAATTTTTCTTCTTCTTTCTATGAGTATGAACTTAGTATCTAAATTGTGGTGAAGCTAAGTTATTATTATGTAATTATTGTGTTTAAGTTTGAATGGAATAGCTTAGTTATTATGTTACATTAATTTTTAGTTTAGTCGTGTAATTGTTGCACACACATTAACATTGTTGTGATTTATGAACATCAAAATAGTTATAGTATAACAATTAGAGAGGATCAAACAATTATTTAAGCACATAATAATATAATACTAAGAGATTTATAATCAAATAAGAAATATTCTTATTGTACTCACTTAAAAATTAATTAGTCAAAGAATATAACTAATAAGTGGAAGTGATTAGGTTTTTGATTATCGACGAAGTTTAGAAACTATTTATGCTCTTGATTGAAAGTATTTCTAGACAAAATATTAATCAAAATTATCCATAAATTTAGTTCAAGCAAGCCATGATTCCAGAGTTTCTTTATCAATTTTAAATTGAAATAAATATCACTACAAAGTGCAATTTAAATTTTGTTGTGATTCTTATTTTTATATTCGATAATTTTAATTAAAACAAAAGGTATTATAAAAATTAACATCTAACTTATTAAAAGATTCATATTTGATCCTCATGTGAATGATCTATAATCATTTATATATTACTTGAACAAAACATACACTTACATACACCATTTTATCCAGTCAATACACTTATTTATATTTTGCCTTACATATTTCGTTCATAGCTTTGTAAGTCATAATTCATTATCAAAAATATCTTTGGCTATTTGGAGGGTGGAAACCCTCATATAATCACTAGCTTGAGTTCACAATATAATGAATGTATTATGCTAGTGTTCAATTAATTATGTGAGTCCTTGCAGAAAGGACTTAGTAGTTAAAAACAATCAAAGCCCAAAATTATAATCACATCAACCTAAAGCCTATACGATTTCTTGTCTAAAGAACACACTTTCCACCATATTTGTCATAATACGACCACGAAAAAATTGTTTCCATCTAAGTCCCTTAAACTATCAAAACTACAAGTGCTTCACAAAGTGATATATCAACCACTAGCACATGACACTCACCATATGGACCATCTAACTTTCTCTCTTCCACCATATTTTTGTCACAACACTGCCTCCAAAAAAATGTGTTAACCTCTTGGTCTCTCAATCTATCAAAATTACAAGCATTCCACAAAGTGATATATCACCCACTAGTGCCTAGCACTCACCTTCTAAATCTCTTAATTTGCTCTCCTATTCAAAGAATAATCAAGAAAACATCCATCAAATGTCTAACAACTTACATTTGGGATTTATCTGTTATGAGAGACGTGAATAAACCACATAAACTGATTTGAGAGACTTGAAGTAAGACTTCAACAGAAGAACACAAAACAAAAAACACAGAAAACACAAAGAAACACAATTTTTAATTTGGAAAAAACCCAAGAACAAAAAAAAATCACCGAATCACCCAATACCAAAAAATTCACTATAAAGAAAATGAGGTGAATTGTATAAATTACACCACACTCAAGCCTGTCCAAACTTTGGAAAAATTTAAGATGCTCCTCTCCTCTCCTTTACGTAAGAAAAATTGAAATCACATACATTCCAATTGACAAAACAGAAGTTTTAATTGGAGAATGAAACGAATTCGGTTATTGGCGGCGAGGGTGCCACGATAGTGGCGATGTGGGTGCTCCAACTGGTGATGGGGTGTTGATTTTCAGGTGTTGCATTCTCATGCTCTCGGATTTCGAACATAAGTTGGGTGACGCGTGCTCTCTTCCAAGCACTAGGGTGCACTTATAAAGTAAAAAATGTTTTGGGGCCAACGCCCTCGAACCTAATACAGGTGGGAAAGCCCACCTCAAACCCCTTAATAAACTCACACTATCAAGCTTGATTAGTGAAACCGAGAGCTCATAGTGAACAATTGAGTAACACAATCAAGCTCCACATGATAACTCATATGTAAAAGCCCAATTGAAAGGACTTCCTGCTCTGACATGTGAGGCAGCATTAATTGCTCAACATTATTGACCAAACTCATGAATGTAACCTGAAGTAAAAAGAAAATGTATAATGTGAGTGAGCAATTGGTACAAAGCTCAACTCTCGTGCCTTCTTCGTCAGCACATTAATGGCCTTTAGACTTTATTTCTTAATGATCAATTATAAATTATTTTAATTATATGATTTATATTTGTTGGCTGGTACGTACATGAAATTTATTATTTATAAATCAAACCCTCTCTTCCGTTCCATTTTTTTAACTTCTCGCTTCAATTAAGGCTGTCGGAACAGTTCGTTGTTCGTGAATAGCTCATGAAATTCGTGTTCGATTTGTTTGTTTAGTTAACAAGACAAACACGAACACTTTTTTTGTGCTCGATATGTAAACGAGTCGAACACGAACAGTGATATTTTATACCGAGTCGAAGACGAGCTGAGCCTGAGTTTCCTCGTGTTTGGCTCGTTTACACCCATAATCACAACCATATTTTTCATTTTTATCAAATTCTCAATAGTTTGATCTGAGTGTGTGTGATGTTCTCGGTTGGGTATGGTTAATTTGTAAATATCAAAGTTTGAGGTGGTGGGTATGTAATTATCCCTAAAAATAAACTTTTTTCTTTAATTAATAACCGACATGTATCAATTACTAAATATGTATTATTGATTTTAAGCTTTAAATGTCGAAACAAATCTGTAGAAAAACTTCTATTAATATTAAATTAGTAATTATTAAGATCTTATGGATAGATAGATCCTCTGAAAGTATATAAAATGCTATCTTTTCCTTAAATTCATACTCCTAAAAATTATATTTATTTTTGACACGCAATCAACAAATTCTCATCATTAGGCATGAAATATTTTGACACGCCATAGAGGTAGCTCGAGTCATGACACAGATTTCAAGATAATGTTTCGAGCAAGAAATATTCAAGTCTTGATAAAGAGTCATCCAGAGCTCTGATTTCAGTAAACTTATAGGCAAACTGGTCGGCTCGATGAGACAGAGCTAATGATATTGAAATTAGTCAAATCCGAGTTAAATCAAGCTTAGATCAAGTCATTAAATCACTCTTCAAAAATTTAAGGATATATTTAGAAGGTCAAACGAATGTTGAATCTAACAAGCTTATAGTCGAATCGAGCGTCACGACAACACAAATACAGCGAGCCTAAGATTACACAATTCCAACATCGATAAGGCACTCAAATGTCCATCAAACATTGTCTAATCGAAGGAAGCTCTTCAGACTGTCTGATCAAAGTGTTCATATTCCTGCATTAATTACACCCAGAAGACTAGAAATAAAGTCACACCCTTCTCATGAGATGGGGGAGCTTCAGGCTTGAGAAAGAACATGAAGATTTGAGAAGAAACTGAAGTCCAACACCACTTCTGAGGTTATCGCCGACCACCGACTACCGTCGAACCACTACCAGCCACTATCGACAACCACCGACCGCTATCGAGCACTCTGTCGTTGTCCACTGACGTCGATCATCGTCAGCCATCGTCGACCACAACCGACCAGACGCTGCCAGCCAACGTTATAAATTGGGAAAACCTAGTAACACTTTCCCCGCTATCGAGCACTCTGTCGTTGTCCACTGACGTCAATCATCGTCAGCCATCGTCGACCACAACTGACCAGACGCTGCCAGCCAATGTTATAAATTGGGAAAACCTAGTAACACTTTCCCGCCTATGGGTTACGGGATATCTATAATTATCAACTGCTAATGAATTTTTACAACTAGATCAAACCCCATAGTTCTTTTTTCCTTTACAAGTTTTTCACGTCAAAATTTCTGTTGTCACTGTTATTTGTTTTTTACAACTAGATCAAACCCCATAGTTCTTTTTTTTTTCCTTTACAAGTTTTCCACATCAAAATTTCTGGTGTCACTGCTATTTGTTTCTTTTATCTGAGAGTGTGTTGAATTCCCGTGCAATGTTAAGACGATAATTCATTACTCTACCATCCTGAATTTTCTAGCAAGCATCTATTAGATTTATTTTAAAAGTTTTTCAGTATCTTATAATTACTTTTGATGAATGCTAGAAAATTCGTGGAGGTAGAGTAACGGACTATCGTCTTAGCGTTGTACGAAAGTTCAGCACACACGCACATGAAAGAGAAACAAGCGGTGATGACTCCAGAAGTTTTTACGTGGAAAACCCATAAAGGAAAAAAATCACGGGGTCTGACCCAATTGCGAAAATCCACTATTGATTGTTGATTACAGGAATCTCCTGTCCCACATACGGGAAAGGGTAGCTATATCTTTTAGAATACAAAGTCAATTGACGGTGTCTGGTTGGTGGTGATAGATGGTGGTTAGTGAAAGTCGATGGCGGTTGTCAGAGGTCGACAACGGTCGGTGGTGGTTGTCGGAGGTCGGCAGTGGTCGGCGGTAGTTGACGGCAGAGATCGGCGGTGGTGATGAGCTGCAAGTTCTCCTCAATACCTTAGACTCTCTCTCTAGACTTTAGCTCTCTTTCATGTGAGGGGTGGTGGTCTATTTATAGTGTTCTGGGTGCAATTAATACATGAATATCAACTATTTTGATCGGACGGTCCAGAGAATTTCTTCTGATCCTGCTGCATTTAATGGATATTTGAATGTCTTAACGATGTCGGAATTGAGTGATCTTGGGCTCGTTAGATTCATGTTATCAAGCCGCTTGATTCGAGTATAAACTTGTCAGTGTCGACATCTGTTCGATCTTCCAAATGTGTCCAGAAATCTTCCAATGATGGTTTAATGATTTGATCTGAGCTTGATTTAACTTGAATTGGACTAGTTTTCATATCATTAGGTCCGTCTCATCGAGCCGCATAGTTTGACTATAAGTTTGTTGAAATCGAAGCTCTGAATGACTTTTTATCAAGATTTAAATATTTTTTGCTTAAAATATCGTCTTGAGATTTGTGTTATGCTTCGAGATTCGTATCGGATGATAAAAATTTATTGATGACATATCAACTTTTACATTAATATATATTTTAATACAGTAATAATCATTTATATTTTAAATTTTCTTACATTTCTTTTTTTTTTTTTTTTTTTTTTTTTTGCGGGGGGTGG
>NW_018164640.1:0-14059 GCF_001263595.1 Phalaenopsis equestris | reverse complement strand
TATTATCACTCTCTTTAATGTATAATTTATTACAAAGATCACCAAAGGTAAACTTTTTAGCGTCACAAATTATTCTCTTAGATTTTCTACGGACCATTTTATATTTTTCTTACTCTAAGTTGTTACATTTAAATCAATTTTTATAACATAACTTTTTATATTTTATCCTTTCTTACAAATTATTATTCCACCAACATCTATTTTTATTTATAGAAACTTTCTTTTGTTTCTCGAAGCACAACTTTTTTCATTTGTTTAATAGTATTTGTTGTTTTATTCCACATAGAATTTGCTGCATCATGAATAACCCAAATCTTGAAATCTTGAAGTTTACTGGTAAAGATCTTTGTTTATGTCTTTTAGATGTTGTCATCCAATTCTACGATAATGATTTTTATTATTCTTTATTTTACAACTCTTAATCTTAAAATCTAGAACAAATAATTGCTATTGAGTACTTAAATCTTCACTTAGAATGACCTTACAATTTTTACATTTTCAACGATGTCTTCTTTTCATAAGAAATTAATCAATTTGAGTTTTATTAGATCCATTCTTATAAATAATAATATGCTAATCTCTTTTCTTGAATAAAATATTAACAATAACAAAATCATACACTATAGAAAATCTAATATGTCTCTACATTCTTCATTAATCACTCCAAAACCATAGTCACCATGAATATTTCTAAAATCTTTTACCACTTTATCAGCATGTCCATTTAAATCTCTAGATATCATTTATATTCAGTCTTTTAAGTCATTCCAGAATTTATCTTTAGAACCTATATTTAAACCTACTTGAGGAGCAAAAACACTTTTGATATTAAAAATCTTATTATCAACAATAATCTTAAGAGCAATAATTCTATCTTCAATTCTATTAATCTTTACATTATCTTTTAAACTCTTATCTATAAACACATAGACACCATTTCTAATGCGACTTTTATATGAATACCAAAATTTAAAACCTAAATTATCAATCTCCAACCCATTTAATTTCTTAAATACATAAGATATTTATTTCTATGAATCGTAATATCAACTAATTCCATTAATTTACATATGATTCCAAAATTATATCTTAATATTAATTTTATAAACTAACTTCTTTACTTGCATCCAACCGTAATGTCAAAATCATTATTTAACACTACAGTCAGGCGCCGATTTCACAACCCTTGCACACTCTTCAACTTTCTGGTCATATAGCATGTCGCTTCTTAAGGACACCCTAACATTTGAACAATAATCAAAATGATTCATGTCATGATTATTCAACAAATTTTATGTTTGCCGTCAATATTTAAAATTAATTTCCCAAACACATTATTATGTTCCCCCAAAAGCAAATATTTTAATAACAAAAACATGAAAAACAGTAAAAAAAAAAAATTATCATTCAGATGAACATTAATTGCAATGGCTGACCCAGCTAAAAAAACTAAAATAATAATCCTAAATAATAAATAAATAAATAAATAACAAAAATAAATGAAAGTTAATGAACCCCAAGCGTCCAACAACAATACTGCAGCGCTGAACGGCAACACTAATTGAGACAACATACAACAGCTGAATTGGCAGAGGCATGCTGTGCTACTTTAAGTGCACCAATCAATCCATATATATATATATAATAAATGAAAAAAGAGGCATTTACAAACATACCGCACAATTCTTTTGCATTTACACATCTACCAACTAGACATTCATATTTACATGCAAAACTCTCGAATATTTAACACCGCATGAAAAATAACACCATCGCTATCATTTTAAAAACGAAGTACACATTTTCACGCATAAATTTATGATACCAAAATGTTATAAATATAAATATCAAACTTTGCGGATTAGATATGTAAATACATAAGAATTGCATGGTATGTATGTAAGTTCCTGAATAAAAGAAAAAATCATTAAGAAACCAGGAAAAGATGCTCAGCATGACCCAAAAGCTCATTCAAAGTTCATCAATTCAGCTTCAGAAAACCAGCACAGATAACTAACTCGTATATGACCATTACAGAACTTGAGGACCATCAAATTGCTCCTAAATAATCTCAGCAAAAGCAACAAATACGTAGAAATATCAATCAGATGTTAATCCCTAGAGCTATACAGGTTTCGAGGTTCTTGGTTCCCTCTCATAATAAAGAAGAAATACACACCACCACCTAAAGAGCTAACTTTTCATCAACCAAATGCAGAAGCCCAGCAAAATTGAAGATCAGTGATCCATGGCCTAAGAGTAACCATCTGGTGCATCAGACAGAGAATGGCATGTTAGTTTGCATGAAGTAAAGCAGTAATAAAACATAGCACATGAATAGCAACCACAGTGAGAAAAAGAATATCATTTATAGGATAGATATCGAAGTATATATTAACATAATATATGCATTGCTGATATCGTTTTAGGACTCCTAGAAAATATTTTGGAAATGTGTTTAGATGGGAGGTAGTTGTGAAATGGGATGGGGAAGAGAATATGGGAATTTAACGGTGGTGTTTGGATGGGGGATAAGCGTTGTTCGGCGACTGTTCCTCCTGAAAACAGCAAAAGAATAACCACATAACGGTAAGGTACGGGTAGCGAGAAAGTTCATTGCCTGTTCCTGAGCAAGATATAGACATACACCAATTGCAAAAGAAAGACATACAATACACCATAAGGTAGAAAAACTGATATTAGGATCTCTATAAAATCAAAACAAAATAAAAGCTCTCCAAATCGGAAAATAATAGCATATAAATAGTTCCCTCATAACAAATAACCTATTTAGAAAGAACTAAATAACATAGAAATAAAAAGTAAGAAATATGTTGAAATAGATGGAAATCAGTCGGCTTTGCGCCCCCCTGTAGTCCCATAGTGGCAGGACTTATCTGCGACCAGCGGGATTTGCGAATTGTGAAATCCGGCCTGTAGCGTCTCACATCAATGGACCTTGTGATTCATAAAAAAATTAGACATTTAATGAAATCCGGTAGAGTCGAGCTAAGACAAGAGGAACATTTTGCCTAAAAAACATGATGAGGAAGTTTGAAATGAAAGCTGAAGAATGCTTGCATATTACCATTTTGTCAAAACAATTTTTTGCACTAGAGCCTCCATCTCCAGCTCACTAGCTAAAACTAAACAGGTTATGGAGATGATCGGGTGAATCAAGGACATAACCCGGACCACAAAGGATTCAATAATTTTATCTCTGAAACAAGTTTGAGCATCTTGGAGGTAACAATTTTGGAAGTCACATTATACACCCAAAAAAAAAAAACATTCAGAGCCCAAATTAATTTAAAAATTTAAATGCAGCAAAAAAAGCCATGCATTTACTAACAATAGTTTATCACACTCAACTCTTTTGATAGTCAATACACATACCTCCCTTAGTTCTCTGCAATTATACTTATACCCTTATTGTTAATTGTTATATTCAATGATAAAACCCCAATCCATTTCATGAAATTACATTTGCCTCCACTATTATCAGATTTTAATTTACATATTAACCCCAATTTACTAAGCAAGCACTTCAGATCTGAAGAACGCTAAAAGAATGCAGCAAACCTGAAAAAGAAGCCTACCGCCATCAATATCGGTACTTGTTACAAATTAAAACCACAAATCTGAAGAAAATACTCCTAATGAATCCATCCAAGTCACAAATATAGATGGCATGGGTGCAGTAACAAGTTTCAAATGATGAAGAATATAAGAGCAATGTAGACAAAGGATGATAGCTAATTGTGCATGAATTGCCCGCCATTAATGGATGCATATTTTTAAGACAAACAACTGAACATATTTCAATCGAAATGGCTGAATAGGGCTTAAAGCAAGACGACCAAGCCACGAACAGGAGGCAATATACATCCATAGATACAACTTATTCTTTACTGCTTAAGCATTAAGGTCCTTCAAAAATTGGAAATAACATCATCATCTAAGAGAGCAAGGTGATAAAAAAGAGGGGGATGGATAAAAGTGAAGAACTGAAAAATAGAATAATCCCAATAAGATATCGAATAAATCTGTCGTCAACATAACCTAAACTCTCCGTGAGATCTATTTGGTGCCTGATAACAGTTTTAACTAGCTTGTGTAGTTTTCAAGAGAATTAACAAATGATTTCATTAAAAAAAAATTTAGCTATGTATGAAACTAGAACATAATTGAGTAACGAGACGTGAATAAGAGATCATAGAATTAATGTCCGTAAATTAATGTCCATGTCAAGAAACTTAAACACATTTCTAAAAAATATTAAAAGGATCTTTGCATTAACAAGTTCACACCCGCCAGAGGAATCCACGCACTTGACATCATAAAACAAAACATTTAACAAAATGATAGACGCAGTGTCAAAGAATGTGGCTTTAGGTAAGGTACTTGCCTCTACATAATTAGGCTTGGGAAGAATTGAGTTAAAAGGCATTTACATACATACCACCAAAGTCTTACATATTTATGCATCTAACACCTAAATTTTATTTTTTACATTTATACCACCAAACTCTTTCATATCACATCAAGCCCTCATTTTAACTTCTAAAAAGTGAAATACATCATTCCATGCATAACTAAAGTGGTATGAATGTAAAAAATGAGTTTTAGGTATTAGATATATAAATACATAGGAATTGAGTGGTATGTATGTAAATCTTCCTTGAGATGATTAACAACAACAACTGCAGTTAAATCAACGCTTTCTATTTTACTCATTCTCTATATTACTTTACAAAGAGAAAAAAAAAGGAAAAGAAAACATAAAGCATCAAAAACAATATGGCACTGCAAAAGCATAAAAAACAACAAGGCACTCCAAAAGAATAAAACAAGAAAAAAGAGATTAAAATATAGAAAAAGATCTCTAAAAATCTCTTTTTTCCATAGACTACTAAACATTGGAGCAATTACAAAGAACTCTGTTCAAAATTCTTCCAGATATACAAGATAAAGAGGAACATATCAATAGGACCAGCTCCATTATTACATGGTCATATGCGCTGAACTCAAACAAAGGTAAAAAACGAAGATACAATGCAACAAAATTAAAAAGCTTGCATTTTCTTGTTGGGAAGATTCCAAGTGAAGCAAAAAGGTAGGTAAAAGAAGACCACTTGAAAGGCATCCTACAACAAAAGAAGTTTCAGCAAAACAAGCTTACGCTAATAGTTTACACCTATTACAGGCACAGTAACTAATTGTCGACAAAGAAGAAAAGGTTCGCCTAAATATTTCAGAACCTTCAACCATGAAAGAACTAGACCGAGAATTGCTTGACTAATTACAAGAA
Source organism: Phalaenopsis equestris (assembly GCF_001263595.1). Taxonomy (NCBI): domain Eukaryota; kingdom Viridiplantae; phylum Streptophyta; class Magnoliopsida; order Asparagales; family Orchidaceae; genus Phalaenopsis; species Phalaenopsis equestris. The sequence continues at coordinate 8,748 of NW_018164640.1, read as the reverse complement.
AAAAGGAAATGAAAAGATTCAATCTTTACATATCAATCATAGTTGGCTTCTAAAAATAAAAGAAAGAAAGAGCAGATAAAGATAGCCGCTCACCAGAATCAGAGCGCCTGATGCGCTTAATTTTCTCCATCTGAACCTGAGTATCCACAAACATTTGCATGCGTTGAAACTCCAGCCCCTTAATGAACTCCATTCTCTGCTTCTCCAGCTCGATCATCTGCCGCTGCTTATCACCTTCCACCTTCTCATAAATCTCCGCAAAACGCTCGATCGCACGGGCGAGCTCACGGATACCATCACGATCGCTGCGCTCTCGTCCCTTCTTCCACCCCCTCCCAGACTTCTCCCTGCTCGATCCAGACCTCTCCATGCTAGATCGCGAAGACCTCGATGACGACCTAGAGTCCAGCCGCGGCGGCCGCAGCAGCTGCTGCAGCCGAGAGGTTTCTCCTGAAAAAAGAATCATCAACCGGGATCGCGGTAGCAGAAGGGCGCTGGCGCTTCTCCTTCGGCAAGGGATCCACGGTGCGGATGGCAGCCGCGGCGGGGGGGGCGGCCGCCGCCGCCGGAAGAGGAAGACCCTTGCGGTGCGAAGGCAAGGGAAGAGCAAGAGGAGGTGAAGAAGGCGGCTTTTTAGCCGAGACAGAGGAACCGATAAGCATGTCGAGGCGGGAGTAGAAAGCCCACTGGCTAACGAAGGCCCCATCCGAGATCTTGCTCTTCTCGATCTTGTACTTCTTCTTCAAGGTATCGATCCGGTTCTTGCACTGCACGTCAGTTCGGGGAGGTCGTCTCCCACCTCCCGGACGAGCGTTTACAGCGTCGGCCACCTCCTGCCACTGCTTCTGTCGGAGGTTTCCGCGGTTAAGCTCTAAATAGCGATCTCCCCAAGCATCAACAAGCATCGACGTCTCCCCCTCGCTCCAGCAGTCTTCACGGTAAGGCATCGCAGGGTTCGGCGGCCTCGCCGGTGCAGCATCCCTCCCTTCCATCCACGATCTCTCCCACAAAATCTAATCTTTATCCCAAATTTCTCTCCTTTTATCTCTCTGACAGCCGGCCGGGTCTTCGGGATTCACGGTGGGTGGAAAAAAAGGAAGGGGAAGATGGGGGGAAATGTAAAGGGGTCGGCGAGGCGCCGGCTGGGGACAGACGCGTGGGTGGACGCATGTGCGGGTACGGGAGGTCGCCGGTAACTCGTGCGCCGACTAAGGGGATCGGAGAGTCGGCGCATCGCTGCCGTTGGTTTAATCGCGAGAGTCGGAAAAGATTTTGACGGGGGAAAAAAAATGCGGGTTTTGGAAAAATTGGAATTTGTAGTGGGGAAAACAATTGTTTGGATGATATTACACGCCAGGCTAGGGGACGGACGGATATGGGAAAGAATTACGAGTTTGCCCCCGAGCCGGTCGGAGTGGACCGGGATTTGTGGGGAGGGCGATGGCGGTAGGGAGGAGGAAAGTGGGCCTGAGAAGGGGGGTTAAGTGGGCCCGGGGTGAGAGCGTGTGGGTTGATACGTGTGAGGATGGAAGGTAGGGGGAGGCGGGACCTTTCGCCGTCTGAGCAGGAAATGATTTTCTTGGGTAATGGTGGGCGGTTTGCGTCCGGTGGGCGGAATTTATTTGCGGGAGAGCGGAATTCATGCGATATTGCGATATAAAAAACTAATTGTTTTTAATTACTTCCTATTTTTTATTTTTATTCTTATTTTTAGTTTTTTTTTTCTTGTCTATTTTTAGAAAATAATTTAAATATTAACATGATTTATATAGTTTTTCAAAAAATAAAATAAAATATATTTAATTGAATATTTTTTAAAAAAATTATTTTTTTATAAAATTATTAGTTCTATCTGACATTCTAATATTAAGCCCCATCATTTATAAGGCATCTCTCTTTCTCTACTCAACATGAATTATTTATTGCATGTGCGGGTGGGTTGCTCGTGGCAGGCGAGCGGCAACGAAGAGCTCAACTACAACAAAAAATGGGCAGAGGGGTGACGAGCGGCTGTCGCAAGTGGTGACGACACCTAAATGGAGAGAGGGCAAGCATAGAAGGAAGGAAAGTGCAAGCAGTGGCTCTACCTAACTGGAGCCCGATTGAACCACTGATCCCACCTTCCCACTCCCGTAGACTCCAGCAAAGCGCCCGCTCCCGCCCTTGGTTCCCGATCGCAAAAGGACGCGACCGCGACCCAACAGTTTTGTGAAGTGCTCTCGCCAATTCCCGTTGAAGTTCGCGAATCGTCGCACCTCTTCTCCTTTTTGCTATAAAAGGTTTCAGATGGCTCTCTTTGGGTTTTGAAGTCACAATTGGTGTTCTTTTTGGGCTTCCTCAGGATAGAAGGAAGGAAAGTGCAAGCAGTGGCTCTACCTAAATGGAGCCCGATTGAACCACTGATCCCACCTTCCCGCTCCCGTAGACCGTGATCTCCCGCTCCAGCGAAGCGCCCGCTCTTGCCCTTGGTTCCTGATTGCGAAAGGACGCGACCGCGACCCAGCAGTTTTGTGAAGTGCTCTCGCCAATTCCCGATGAAGTTCGCGAATTGACGCACCTCTCCTCTTGTTCGCAATAAAAGGCTTCGGATGGCTCTCTTCGGGTTTTGAAGTCGCGGGGTTTTGAAGTCACGAGGTTTTGAAGTCACGATTAGTGTTCTTCTTCGGGCTTCCTCAGGATAGAAGGAAGGAAAGTGCAAGTAGTGGTTCCTTGCGGTAGAAGGAAGAAGAAAGAAGAAGAAGATTGTTTTCCCTTGGCTTTTTCTTTGTGACTTATGGCAGAAAAGAAATTGATTCAAGAAATTAATTCTATTTCTCTTGTAAGTTTGTCTTTTTCGGTGTATCTCGGTGTAGAGTTTCTTCAGTGTATCTCGGTGTGGAGTGAGATGAACAAAGATAGAAGAAGAGAGAAGAACGAAATGAGAGATTTCTCTTGTAAGTCAAGGTGATCGACTGATGTAAATTCCTCAAGTAGTAAAATCCTCTGCAATTCCGTGGACGTTGGCAATTTGCCGAATTACGTAAATTTGTGTGTTCCGCTGTGTTAATGTTTTCTGATATGAATTTTTCTCGTTCTATTTTTCGCTTCGTAGAGCATTCTCCTGTTTGATTTTATATATATGTACCACAACAATTGGTTTATAGTATATATCTCACAACAACTGGTATCAGAGCCGTGTTTTAGATTTGAGAAAGAATGATGACTGCAGATGAAATGAAGGTTTCAGGGATCGAGAAGTTTGACGACACAAATTTTGGTTATTGGAGAATGCAGATAGAGAACTATCTCTATGAGAAGAAACTTCATCTTCAGTTATTGGGGAAAAGACTTGAAAGGATGGATGAGGCTGAATGGAATTTGTTGGATTGACAAGTTCTGGGGTTATTCGATTTACCCTATCGAGGTTTGTTGCACACAACGTCGTCAAGGAGAGAACAACTGTAGCTCATGGAAGCCTTATCAGGTATGTATAAAAAGTCATCGACGATAAAAATGTGTACTTGATGAAGAAGTTATTCATTTTAAAGATGGCGGAAGGTGTTTCTGTTACTCAACACCTAAATGATTTCAATATTATCATAAATTAATTGTCTATTGAAATTTACACCTAAATGATTTCAATATTATCACAAATTAATTGTCTGTTGAAATTTATTTTGATAATGAGATACGAGCGCTGATATTGTTGGCACGTTGTCAAATAGTTGGGAAGCCATGAGGATGGCAGTTAGCAATTCTGCGGGTAAATCTAAACAGAAATGTGATTATATTTGTGATTTGATTTTGGCTGAGGAGGTGCGCAGGAAAGATTCTGGCGAGATCTCAAGTTCGAGTTCGACACTGAATGTTGATTTCAGAGAGAGATGACAGGACAGGAACTCAAATAAAGGAAGATCAAAATCAAAGTCTGGTCAGCAGGCAACCTACTGGAATTGTGGCAAGGCTGGCCACATAAAGAGGAATTGCAAAAATCCCAATAATATGGACAATGATAACGCAAATTTGGTATCTGAAGAAGTACATGATGCACTATTACTGACAGTTCATAGTTTTGTTGATGATGGAAGTGAAGAAAAGAGTGGGTCAGAGGCACATATTCTTATTGTTCCATAGACAGATGGTGAAGAACCACGGAGCAATGAAGAAATCTTGTAAAATGAAAGTTCGGGCAAGTGAGAGCTGGCAGAACTTCCACCAGGGAAGAGGACATTTCGCAACAAGTGAGTGTACAAGGCTGAGGGTGTTACTCCTGAAAAACTAAAGTTGTGTGCAACCTCAGTTGCTCTTCTGGAGTGAAGACAAGAGCTTTGAGTTGTAGAGGTGAAAGATTCATGGTGGAGGATTATGCTTGAAGAAAAAGGCGACACCGCTGGTGGAGGATATCAATTCAATAAATAAGACGTTTTAGTCTTTGTATCGGTCTCCAAGTGAGACTGTTAGCTGGAGCTCGATTAAATCGCTGATTCCACCTTCTCGCTCCTGCTGATCGAGATCTCTTGGTCCCGCGAGGTGCCCGCTCCCGCCCCTGTTCCCGATTGCGAAAGGTCGCGACCGCGACCCAGCAGTTTCGCGAATTGCTCCCGCCAACTCCCGCTGAAGTTCACGAATCGCCGCACCTCTTCTTTTGTTCGCTATAAAAGGCTTCATATGGCTCTCTTTGGGTTTTGAAGTCACGGTTGATGTCTTCTTTGGGCTTCCATCTAGAGATAGATGGAAGAAAAGTGCAAGCAATAGTTCCTTGCGGTAGAAGGAAGATGAAAGAAGAAGAAAATTGTTCTCCCTTGGCTTCTTCTTGGCGGCTTGTGGAAGAAAATAAATTGGTTTTCTTTCTCTTATAAGTTTGTCTTCTTCGGTGTATCTAGTTGTAGAGTTTCTTCGGTGTATCTCAATGTAAATAGAGAAGAACAAAGGGAAGAAGAAGAAAGAGCAACGAAATGAGAGACTCCTCTTGTAAGTCGAGTGATCAACTTATGTAAATTCTTGAAGTAGTAAAATCCTCTGCAACTCTGTAGACGTAGACAATTTGCCGAACCACATAAATCTGTATGTTTCGTTGTGTTACTGTTTTTTTGTATGAATTTTTTTTGTTCCTTTTTTCACTTTTTTGATTTTTCTCCTGTTTGATTATATATATATATATATTATATATATATATATATATATATATACACCACAACAACTGGTGTATAGTGTATATCTCGCAACAAGGGCGAGAGCTCGCGCCCAGAAGGCGGGAGCAGTGGGCGGCGGCTCGGACGACGATGACGGTGGTTATTGAAGGGCGATGACAATTATAGCTGCGGGTGATGGGCATATCCAAACTGATTATGTGAAATGTTTGTAATAAGTCTTAAACTTTATTTGTTGGTATTATTTTTTTTTTGTAAATTAAAATAACTTAATTTTGAGCCGAACGATTTCTAATCAAACAATCTTTATTGAGCAAACTGAGTAGTCTAACTGAGCTTGTTATTGTCCTATCAAACAAGATTTATTGAACTTATACGGAAGTCACTTGTTGAATTTACAAAAATAAATGATCATTTAAATAAACGAGCCACTAAATAAATACCTAAAAATCATAGACATACAAAAAAAAAATAAATGAAAAACTTAAAAAATCGAGCTTTTATCCTATGTTTTGTATTATAAATTAAATTTTAAATTTAATTTAATATAAATGAGTATCAAGTCGTGTTTTAATTGAGCTTATTCATAAACATTAAATGAAACTATTCGTCGAGCGTTTGAATGATATTATTCACGAACATAAATAAATCGAACAATTCTAGCAGCTCATCAAATGTTCAGTTATTGCAGAGGCTAAGCTGCCTAATTGATTTTGATGCCATTAAAATACTGTCGCCCTTAAATTTCATAAAAATGATTTGAATTTGATGATTAGGAGAGGAATAAAGGTTATATATTGTAGGGTTTAAGCAATTCTATTTTATTAGACTAATGAATCTGAGCCCTTTGAAAGTGATCAAAATAATAGAATAATTAATTTTACAAAATAATAATGGCGTATTTACGTACATGCCACCCAATTCTTATGTATTTATATATTTAACATTTAAATTTTTTTTATTTTTACATTTGTACCACCCAAAATTTTTATATCACATAAAAAAAAAATCACTATTTTAATTTTTAAAAAGTAAAATACATCTGAAAGCATAGATAAAATAATATATCTGTAAAAATTAAAATTTATATATTTAAAATATAAATAAATAAGAATTAAGTGCACATGATAAATGAAATGAAAAAAAAAAAAAACATATTATTTTGATCTCTTAGATGTTATTTTTAAATAAGGATAGTTAATTGCTCGAAAATTAATTTGAATTTTGACTCGAACTGAGATAGGACCGTAATAAATGAGTCGAACTACGAACTAAAATTTTGGATTCAATTTTTTTCCGAATTTATTTTGAGCATACCCCTACTCAATTCAAAATAGAACCGACCCTAACAACAGATTTTGGTAGCATTGCACAACAAGTATGTGTACCGGGTAAAGATTGCGTCTGATGACACTGAAATATATAATGCTATAACATGTTGAAAAGGGCTTTCAACATAGACAGGATATTACCCATGCAAATGCAGTTGGAGTTGTAAGTAGATAAAAGAGTAGCACGAGAAAAAAACTTGTAGATATAAGACTACGTTGACGCTGATATGCCAACTAAGGGTCTTACTCTTGATAAACTGAAGTTGTGCTCGATTTCAGCTAGTCTTTTAACATGAAGACCGGGGCTTTGAGTTGCAGAGGTGGAGGATATCACATTTGAAGAAAATTATGACGTAGCTAGTTAATGATGCAACCAGTGTATCAATCTTCAAGTGAGAGATTTGTTGCGAATATAAAAACCGATCCACTGTTCAAAATAACATTTTCTCATGTTTAACAGCAAATTGAATTTGATACTTGAAATTAATTAATTAATTGCTCATTAATTGCTCTTAATTCATTCTATGATTTGCTGCAGATGATAAAAAGGAAATAGTTAATGAGTTTCATTAATTATTTGATTAATTCTTTAATAGGCCTAATAACATGATGAAATTAATAAATATGCATGCTAGCTCCCCTTGTAATCTCTCAGGATTTGGTTTCCTAGGCTTTCTCCTCGGCATTGGTAGTTTTTTAGGTTCTTCTTCTGGTGTGCTTTGATTTGAAGCTCTCGGGTGTAGAGAGAGAAGAAGAGGAGAGGACGGGTGTAATTCCTCGAGCTAATAAAATTCTCTGCATTTCCGTGGACGTAGACAATTTGCCGAACCACTTAAATATGTGTGTTTCGTTATTTTCTATTTTGTGATTTGATCTGATCTTTCGTTTTATTGTCATCGTTTTTCACAACAGAAAATATCCATTTAATTTTTCTAGTTAAAATAATAACAACTAAATATAAAAAAAATTAAATATGAGATATTTAGATATATAAATACATAATAATTAGATGATATTCACGTGCATGCTGCTTATATCATCATCATCATCATCATCATCATCATCATTCAGTGTTCTTAAGGGCCGAACCCGTGACCCATTCATTATTGCTGGCCTCGGTGTCTGCGAAATGCTAAAAACCTTCTAAAATATGATATGTATAGTATTAATCATTTAATAATTATATTTAAATACGCAAAAAAATAAAGGTAATTTTTATAATCATTTTAAAATATAATTAATACAATTTTTAATGAAGATAATTTATTAAATATTATTTGTATCATAAAATGGGTGAAAAGATGAGCAATTAATTAAAAAATAGATTTCATTTGTATTAAAAAAATTAATATTTTGAGATTTATTCTTATTAGTTTTAAAAGAAATTGTAATTCTAACAAATATATTTTAATGAATATATTTTAATATATAGTTTTAAAAGAAAATATTGTAATATGAATTGTAAGAGCTTTAGTTTTCATTACACTGACTAAATAATATTATATATGTATATATTTATATATATATATAATTAAACTATTAAATAAAAAAATATATAAAAAGTATATGATACGTATACATGTCTCTATTTTCTTAGGATAACTACATACATAACACTTTAATATTACTATATCAATGCACTTATTTGAATAAAATTATTGAGAGTTTGATAAAAATAAAAAGGGATTTTTACATACCAAGGTGCCTAAACTCTTGCATTTACATGTCAAGGTCTCGAAATACTTTATTTACACACGGAGGTCTCCTTCACGTTTATGTGTGTTATTTCTGTTTTTTACCGTCTCAGTTGAGTAAAATCTAGGCTGCAACAGTTTGCAAGGGAGGAGGGGGATGTAAGAGAATGAGAGCAACCGTTGGGTTGAGCGGTTGTGGGGCGGGAGCGCCAGTGGTCGGCACGTCCGTGGGATTTCCCCCCTAGCAATTCGACCCGTGAGAGGAGCAGGTTGTCAGTCACGTGAGAGGGAGCGGCCCACTCTCATGAAGTTGTGATGCCGTCTGATCTCATGTGAAGGACTTGACCAAACGATGCAATGAAGAACCGGAAGAATGCACAGTGGCATGACAGAGACCTCCATGCGTAAATAACATATTTCAAAATCTTAATATTATGTAAATAGAAGGATTTTGAAACATTTAAATCTTAAAGCCTTAAATAAGGGAAAAAAAATTCATCAAGACTCCAATCATTTGCTGTCACGTGAAAATTTTTTTACTCGAAAGACGTGATATATATTTTTTTTAATAAGAATTTTCTAGAGAATTTATGA
>NW_018164639.1:680176-689960 GCF_001263595.1 Phalaenopsis equestris | reverse complement strand
ACGGCGAAGCTCCTTCAAACGAGCCCGTAGTTATAACTTATAAGTGATTCAAGGCAATTTAGATCGTCACAACGAGTTGATTAAAATTAACCCAGTGAAGTTGTTAAATACTGATGATTCTGGCATTCATATTAAACAACTTTTTATTCTTATTAAATAAAATCAAAATTATTCAGACATTAAAAATATAAAATGTAGTTTTAATGTGCAAGTATTAACTTTTTGGCGAGGTCAATATACAGTTTAGATTAAGATCTGAATTTAACTTTTTGTCAGGTTTCAACCCTTTCAATGGTTCTAATTGTCTCAACCTAACATCTGTGACTTGCTGAACTTCTTTCAGCAAGAAACGTCGAAAGTAAAAGCTTTGACCAATTCCAAAAAGTCATTGATCAAAGTTGATTTAGAAAAAAAACATAAGAAAAAACAAAAACAAGAGATGATAATGACAGCAAAGAACTAGGCATTTACTTTTTTGCCACACAATTCTGATATATATACATATCATACACCTAAAGCTTTATATTTAAATACATAACACTAAAATATTTAAAATTACATAAAAAATATCACTATCGTTAACTTTTTAAAATTAAATATAATATACAAATATTAATCGATGAGTTATTATATTATTACATTTATATCAAAAAGATTTATCCAGTTTAAAATTTAACATTATTAAAATTTAATAAAAATCTATAGCTCAAAAATTAAAATTCATCCCAACCTTCTGAAGCATCCACCCTAAAGTCTATATTCTTGTAGCACCTCAAAAAAAGGGAAAAAATTTACGTACGATAGACGTAGGCAGCGTTGCGTACGATTTCTTGGTATATGGAGGGTATAACGGGGTTATATCCGCGGTATAACCTCTTGTAGCCTCCATATAATTAACCTCCATATAACCTTCTGTAACTTACTTGTAACCTACTATATATAATAACAAAAGCACGGAACTTATTTATAGGTTACAAGTATGTTACACTAGGTTACATAGAGGTTACAAAGTGTTATAACACGGGTATAACCCCCTTATGCCCTTCATATAACCTCGAAATCGCATGCAGCGCTGCGTACGTCTATCGTACGGAAATTTTTTTCCAAAAAAAGGACGTAGCAGATGAACTTTTTGTGCAGAGAATTAAATGAATTAAAAATAAATATGTTAAAAGAAAGAATTTCATAGACTACTCAGAGGGTGCGAGTTTCCAAGCACAAATATTTCAAGCTACTATGTTTCTCATGAAATGATTGAATTTAGATGATTTTTTTTTTTTTTTGCGCTGTCAATATATATTTGCATCCATAGTCAAACTTGTTCTTCACAGTGTTCTAGCAGCACATTTTATTGTGGTTCAAAATGTGTTCTAATATCTCTACATTTTGGAAAGCTTTGATGCAAGTGAGGGGTAGAATAAGGAGAAGCATGACTCTCTATGTTATCTACAATAGTAATCTTCTATTATATTTTGAACATTGGCTTACAGGAACCCTCATTATGAGAGCTTTGGTAGCCCTGTTTTTTGTTGGTTCTTATGCCCTCCACACACTAAACTTTCTAAAGTTAGTTGGTATTTTCATATAATTCTGTTGCGTTGGAATACAACACTCGATTCATGTTTAATACCCATTTTGGTGACAATAAGATGGTTTGCTTTTGGTGAAGTAATGATCTTTAATCCCATAAACTAGTTTACTTTTTCTACTTATGAAAGTCACCCCTAGCGTTCTCTTATGTTTGTTTTAATGGTATGGAAAATCATCTTAGGTGACCTCAAAATTAATGACATTCCTTATCAACAAAGAGATTATTGTGAATCAAAGTTAATGACTTTTGTTGCTCTATGATGAAATCTCACGCTCATACATTTTATAAATGCATTGATTCTCATGCACTATTTAATTTCTATGGGATTTTTTCATTCTCTGGGGCAATCTTTTCAACTGCTTAATCTCACTCATATTGATACTCTTACTAGCAAAATCTCTAAAAGGTTTTTCCATTTTAGATGTGAACATCATTTGGTCATTGTATTTGGATGCAATGAAATAAAATAATCTTCATGAATTCTTCTACTTATTTTAACTTGTTTTTACATAAGATACATTTGGTTATCTGGCAAAAAAACATGAAGAAAAAATTGAAACATGGCATACCTGAGCATATCAACACTGTTAACAAAACTTCAAGCTCTATTATTCTTTTTTTCTTTTTGCTCTTTCTGTTAACAAAACTTCAAGCTCTATTATTCTTTTTTTTTTTTTTTTTGCTCTTTTGTAAAGATATATATTGATCTTTCATTCAAATATATATTAACTTTTGCCATTTTTTGGTTATTTGTGATGAAATCCAATCATATCAATAGGCTCAACCAACTATCAGGGTATACTTTTTGGCTTGCTACAAAAATTTTCGAAGCTTCTACATTGGGTCATGTTATGCATATATTTATGGGATGATATCTTTGTATTTGCCTATATTCAATATCTCTCTAAGGATACTTGGTTTTTTTTATTTATTTTGCACTATTATGGTGGCTATTTTACATCCTCAATCTCGCCTTTGAACTCTGACCACAAAACTATCCCTAAGACTTGCATGGCGTGATAGAAGATCTTTTCACTTGCTTAAAATGTATTTTGTGCATGTTCTACCTGTACGTTCCTCTGTATTTCTCTCTTCTTACATCATAGGCTGTGCTCTTAAACTAGTTTGGATTCAACATTTTGTATCTGATATAAATGTTGAGCATGTGTTAAGTACATTGTTCAATATAACATGCTTCGTTATTACGAATTAATTAAAAATATTTTTGTGACTAAAGCTAACTCATCTAATAAAATTTTAATAAAAATTATAATAAAACTTTCATCACATTATAATCATCTGAACTTTTAAAGGGGCATTTAGAAACATATTACACAATTTTTATGCATTTACACATCTTTCACATAAACTTTGATATTTACATGCATAATACTTAAAATTTTAATATTACATTGAAAATATTACTATTATTAACCTTTTAAGAGTGAAATATATATTTTCATGCTTGGGTTATGACACAATCATTATAAACCTAAATATCAAACTTCAGGTGTTAGATATATAAATTTATAGGAATTTTGTGTTAGGCATGTAAATTTCTTGCTTTTTAAAATTTTATTACAATATTAGAAAATATGAATTACATTTGCATGTAATCATGGTTTCAAAAACTATTTGATTATAGCTCAATTTTGCATAAATAGCACTATTTACAAAATGATCACCGACTTCCACTTGTAACCATATTTCATAATCTCACTCATAAGAAAGAAAAGTTTAGAAACTAAAGACTATAAAATTTTTCCCCAAAAAGTTTCTTTTAGCCTAGAACAAGAAAATAAAATAAAATAAAATAAAGTTAAAAAACACACACAAAAATAGGTATGTGTGTGTGTGTATGTGTGTCTACACATTGAAAAACACACACACAAAAATAGGTATGTGTGCACACACATGATAAGGCTCTATTCATAAGCAATATGAATTCCCTCAAACATTCTCAATGAAATCGATAGAAGAACTATTAGGTTGAATCGTATATAAGTAAGAGTTTTGATCATCACTAATAAACCAAAATTTTAGAATATATCAAAATAAAATCATAGAAAGTGTATTTTATCCCAAAAAAAAAGCATTTGCTTTCAAACTAGTTGACTAAGGCAGTGTAGCACAGACTCATCCTTACACAAAACAAAAAGGTAATTAAAGTCTTAGCTAAAACATAACCAACAATTGCAACATTCTTGAAATGATAGATGACCAACAACTCCAACCAAGAGAATAACACTTGCCAATAAGAACAAAGGGTATAAAAACAAAGAATTAGTCTAAAAGCGTTGTAGCTATAGTGGAATCTCAATGTAACTCATCTTTCTCAACATTCTAGCCATTAAAAATCAAGGTAGCTGAAAATAAAATAGATGAATCACAGTTAGAAGAAACTTAACTTAAAAAAACTTCGACATAAATTAATACATCCAAACATAATAGCACAAGATGTGTAACATGATCATCATCATTATCATCATCATATTTTCTAAAATAAATATCATATATAACATATTTTCTAAATCAATACATCAAAAGAAGTACTTCATTTATCAAACATTCTGTTGTTTATTTCCATCCATAGATAATAAGGTGTAGTTTGTGGCACGAATAGCAATAAACTTTTTATAACATTGCAAAAAATTTATTCAACATGTCCAATAAGGAACATAATTTGATCAAATATATGTATATTTAAGCACATAAAAAGAATACAGTCAACTAAAAAATGGATAAGAAATTGTGTAATTATGGTGATTGCATAACATATGTTTGGCATGTAATAATATCTCAAACATTAAATTATCATTGATGCAAATATAGCTTATCTGATGGCATATTAAGCACAACAAAATGGGGGCATGTACAAGCTTACCATCTAATTCTATAAATTTATATATCTAACACCTAAACTCTAATTTTTTACATTTATACCATCTAAATATTTCGTATTATGTCAAAAAAATTATCATTTTAAGTTAAAAGAAATCAAAAATATTTTTCATGCATAAATAAGATGTCATATATATAAAAATAAAACTTTAGATGTTACATTTATAAATACATTAGAATTAAGTGATTCTACTGAAAATTCTGGTTAGGTCCCGTCAGACATAAAATTTCTAAAGATGAACTGGCTGCAAGCTTTTTAGCAGCTTTATGTTGAACATTCGGCAACACTTTTATTCTAGATTTTGGTCGTTCTACCCATTATTTGAACAAGCTTGGTCAAAAAAATGTTAATTTAATTTATCATAGGCAGTGTTCAAATTATATATATATATAATGTGCCCGTGCTGATTTTGGGGAGATATAACAATTCAGAAGAGAAAAGTGATGAAGGAGGGCCCACAGACCCACTTGTTCTATCAAGTGAAATTGTTCGAGTCAAAGCGTGTGTGGCTAAAGTCAACTGAACCGGGAACAGACCAAAGATGACCGGAGAATACAAAAACGAGTCATTCAGATAAAAGAGAAGCAAAAATGACATCAAAGACAATCATCACAGGAGAGATGATCTAAAGAAGATCTGATTCCTTAGTATCTCCAACCAATTCAGAGACACCTAGAAGCTCTTCATTAGGGGTCAAGGATAGACAACCATATTATATCAACAGACCAATTCACACCAACCAAACACAACCGACCTAGTTGATCCCATCCAATCAAGCAGAACTCGGCTAACTAAGAAACCAAATTGAGCTTATTTGAATGTGATTTACGGACAAATTAAAATTAAACAATATCTAAATATACACAATCTGAACACAGATGAGATATATAAAATACATTAGCTTTGCTATGTACAAAATAAAATAAAATAAAAGTTATTTCAATACATAATAGTATTGGACGGTGAAGTTTTACTCCTACACATATCCCTAAAAATGATGCATATAGCGTTGAAGTTGATGCCTACTAGAACCAGCTGATGGAATTTATTGTTCTCCTGAAATGAGGCGACTGTAAGGAATCGGGATTCGTCGGGAATAAATGTCAATAAGTGCAACCACTCTCTCTGGAAAAGCAAAGTGAGATTTCCAAAATTATTTATTTATTTTTAACATATATAAAATTTATTATATATATATATATACAATGAACTTCATCTTTTGAAATGATTTTACTATATTTTTAATTATGTTATAAATTTGAACACTAATCAAATTGAAATACATCTATAAACATATACATTCCTAAAAATCTTGCAAGAAGTAAGTTAGGAGTGTTTTAGTTGATGCCTACTAAAATCATTCCATAGAGATGAAAATTCTCCTGAAATAAGGGGAGTCTAAGAAATCGGGAATGAGAGCTTGATTGAGTATCGTTTGGCATTAGATAGATGCGACGCAGTTCTGCTAGATACTAAAAGAATGAGTGATCAAGACGAAGTTATGAAGATTGAAAGAGGGAAATAAAAGAACCAAATAGTACTTTAGACATCAATCAAACTTTAAAATTCTTAGAGATCTCTGAGTTTTTCATGCAAAATTTGTTGTGATTGTGATAGGAAAAACAATACATTGATAAAACATTTTGAGAAAATTTTTAGTTGTTTTTATTGAAATTTACAAACCCTTGAAGATATTGAGCTCAATTGTGCTCGTCACAACGTGGCCCATATATATGTGGCCTAAATTCATTTTTGATCTTGATGATATGAGCCATTAACAATTTATTTGTGTAGATTTACTAGAGCAATACTAGCTAGGTTAGTTTGGAGATCTATCAACAAACTTTTTATGGAAGGCTTACATATATATATCACACTATTCCTATGTATTTACATACCTAACATATAACTTTAATTTTCATATGCATGCCACCTTTTTCATGTATGAAAAGTGTATTTCAGTTTTTAAAAATTAAAATAGAAATATTTTTTATATGATATGAAAGATTTGAGTGGTATAAAAGAGAAAAGTATAGGTTTGAGGTTTATAAATGCAATAAAATTGGATGGAATGTAGTTAATGCCCCTAATTTTCTTAACTTGAAAAATTTTTAATAAAATTTTAATGATGAAAATGAATTTAACCAAAAAAAAAACTCAAAGGTTAGAAAAGAAAGGAGATATTTATGTATGATCAGATCAAAGCGGCACGAATCTCCACGTAAGGATATGAAACATGACAAACGAGGTAGTTAAGATGTGTCAGAGTCCATCAGAGCAACTAAATCAGATCATTCAGATAGTCGACACTCAAAACTCGAAGGCCTTTACAAAATACTAATTGGTCGCCTGACCAGATGACAGGCCGACCGATCCCAAGGCCGAAAAAAAGGACAGCCACGGGACCGGTCAAGCATAAGGTATCCATCAATAGGGAAAAAGCGGACCAATGAACTGCAATAGGAACACAGGTGAAGCCTGACACGAAAACCACATACCGTCATCACGTGGTTCGTCTGGCAAAGAGACGAACGAATGGAAGCAAACCGAGCAAATGAGGGGTCACCACATAAGTGAAAAGCCCAATGGTATAATTTATCTTGTAAATTATTTTAGTAGCTCTGAGTTCCTTTGTATAGGAAGATGTCATAAAGGTAATTGCACTCATATCTATAAATAGGGAGACCTTTCATGATGAAAAACTCTAGACACTACTTTCTACTGTTCATTCCCTTCCTTGAGTCACCTTACATGTTCTATTCTTTGGACGTGACTTTTAAATTTTTACGATAAAAAATAACCATTTAATATATGAAAGTTGTTGCATGATATTGGCTTCACACATTTCTTTTCAAATTAATAGACATTTTTTGCCAAATGTTAATCGCTATAAGTTCATAGTTGCAATCCATGCAAAATGAAAAGATTGATTCAATATATTGCTGATCTATTAGTTGATATTATATGTATGCGGTGAGAGATGATTAGGTGGTTTAAAACAGCAACTTGTAAATTCTATTTTGGTCATTTATATGCATATCATCTAAGACTTATGTATTTACATATCAAACACTTGAACTTGACCTTTTGCATTTATATCACCCAAATCTTTCATATCACACCAAAATTAATGTGAAATACACATTTTCATGCATATATATGTGTGTGAAAATTATAGTTAGATATGACATATATGTAAATGCGCAAATAGGTATGGCCTATAATGTGATTTTTGTAAATAAAAAGGTAGAAAGCTAATAAAAGATGACCCCTGTGGAAAGCCAAAACCCTTTTGATAAATTATTTACAATTCGTGGGCTAATAAGCCTAATTTAAAATTGTTTCATATCGCCGCAAATGGGATATTAATGAATTTACTCTTAGGCCCCTTTGATATATATATAATGTTCAATGGTAATTTTTGTCAAACAATTATATATAACATTTAATTCCTACAACATCTTCATCATATTTATGCACTGCCAAACTATTTCAACTATTATACCGACAGTTGTACACTTAGTCAAATACATTAATTGTATTAAAAATTAGATCCATGCGGCTGCTATTGAATCTTACTTTATCTTTTTAGTGGGATCCCCTTTATCTCATATGGAAGAGTTATTTTCTCGAATGAGTTCAGTTCTTGATGAATTCAACTTTTGTCCTAGTCGAGTTCAATTCTTGGACAAGTTTTGCCATTCTCCTGAACAGTTTAAATCCTGAACGAGTTCAACTATTTAATGATATCAGCTCGTATCCTGGAGGAGTTTAGCTCATGGATAAATTCAACCATTATTGTGAAGGATTTTAGCCCCTGGATGAATTCAGCTATTTTCTTTGATCAGTTAGATATTTCTGGGAGAGCTGATTTGTTGTTCACCTTGAACCTGAACTCGAGTCTTTTGCTCATATATACTTAATTTCGTGATTCTCTTTTCCTTTTTAAATGCAATTAAAGATGAGAGAGTAATTATCATAAATTCAAGTAGATGATTTGTAAAACAAAAAGCTATGTTTTTCTCATCTCCATATAAATCAAATTTATGTTATTCTCTCTACAAAATAAATTCATGAGATACTTTAGCTTTTTTCTAAAAAAAGAAACTTTTTAAGGAAAATATGAGCCTTATTATTTAATTGAATAATAAAAAATAAGATCTTAATATTTATCATGAAATGGACTTAGGACTTGAAATTGGATAGAGCTTGAAAATCTAAAAAATCTATATCTCTATCTACTATTCAATACTGACCATTACAAATGACAATTCCTTTTATTCACCTATTATAGTCCTACCATGATCTCTCGAATGACATAATTCATCCACGATGCCTCAATCATCATCACGTAAGTTTTGTAATCTTACTGTCATTGTTTAACCTCCAACACCTAACCGACATCATTATCGTTGCGCCGTTTGCTATTTTCTTCAACAATCTCAACCAAAATTAATGAAGATCAAATTATTATTTTAAATTTTATAATCTAATTTCACTTGTTTGCTAGGATGAGCATATATTTGTTATTTTAATTTGCTTATACATCATTTTATCTAAGCCAAATATGGTGTTTTCTCCCTTTTTGAAAATTCCACTTGAAAAATCTCGTGCTCTAAAGAAGCAAGAGCAGAGAAAGCTTCCATTGCGGGCCAGCTGTTCCATTGACCGACGAAGAAGGAAATTAGCAATTTTGTGCACAAGTCCATTGCGGACAATGAGTTTGGAATTGGAACCAAGTTCGAATATTACTTGAGCTCATATATTTCTCAATTTAGCTTAATATTAAATTATTCTTTAGAGTTATAGTTGAAATATCAAATTACTCAATGTATAATTATAACATCTAAAATTTCATAAATATATATATATATATATATAGAGATGCCAAAGAGATGCCAAAGAGCTCTTATATATTTACCAATTTAACATCTAAAATTTCATTTTTACGTATATACTACTCAAATCTCATTTTTACGTATATAATACTTAATATCATAATAAAAATATAATTTAAATTAACTTTTTAAAAGTAAAATATACATTTTTGTGCAAATATTTATGACAACAGAGTATTATGAATATTCTATTAAATTTTCAGTGTTACATCTGTAAATACATAAATTTATTTGTAAATTTTACTTTTTAAGACTATCCAATTGCTTTCTTTAGCTCAAATTGGTCTGGTCAAGCACACGGGTCGAAGACTCGTTTCAGACTGGTAAACGATACCTCATGTGAAAAGCGATAGGCTGCGCATGCCGCATGCTCGATATATATATATATATATA
>NW_018164639.1:673447-679852 GCF_001263595.1 Phalaenopsis equestris | reverse complement strand
ATATATAAGGGTAACTTATAGAGCAATTTATAACGTGATTGTATATATTAATATAAATTATATATTATAAGTTATTTAGTTTTTTGGGCGTATAAATTTTGATCACATTAATTTTTTTTAAAGGCGTTTCAATAATTGATATATGTCTTATAATGTGTGGATATTATGTATTTCATTTTGTTATTTTAGATAAATAACAATAAAATTTAATATCACTTGGTTGAGGCCCCAAGTCAAATGGCGGCTAACCAATTTGCCTTTTGTTCGTGTTTGAATTAACGTAAAGCACGCTCTTTTTTTCATTTTCTAGAAAACTTTATTTCAAATGTAAAAGTTTGATTTTGCAACAAAAAAATGTTCTACACAAATCTCAGAATAATCTAACGATTTAAATTATAGATGAAAAGCTACAAGTTTTTATGAGTCCAGACTGTTGTACCATCAACCGACCGATCGCCTCTCGACAGATTGAAGGACTTTCAATCGACAAACAGTCAGTTCGCATGACTAAAGTGCCACCCAGGCCAATGAGAGACAATGCATCCACGCCAACGACCGAACAAAGGTCTAACCCCCCAACAAGCTCACAAATATCAATGTGAGGATCTCTCAATAGCTTCCTCAAATCTCCAAAAAATCACCAAGGATCAATCAGGCTAACCGACTGGATGCTCTAAGCTCGACTGGTTGTCATACTCAAAACTAATTTATTTCCTGGAGCGAAGGCAAACTGGTATCTAAATAAAATAGCCGACTAATACCGACTCGGTCGACCAACCCAAAGACGTTATACAAGCAAAAGGTCCGGGCCATACAAAAATGTGTCACTGTTAGTTATGATCACAAAAATGCACGACAAAAGACCATAATATCTTGTAACACTACAATAAAAGCAGGGAAAGCATATAATTTTACATTTTTGGCCCTCGATCTCCTTTAAATACGGGACCCAAACAATGCACGACAAAAGACCATAATATCTTGTAACACTATAATAAAAGCAGGGAAAGCATATAATTTTATAGTTTTGGCCCTCTATCTCCTTTAAATATGGGACCCAAACGTTGTATTAGGGGATTTTGCCTCTCTAAGCTTTTTTGGCTATTCTTTATACTCATTCTTTGTATGGAGAATTCTCTCTTCTTCTCTCTTATAACTTCAAGTTACAATATATAAAATGGGTCATAGAGCCCAAGAATACCCCAGTTCACCCTACATGGAAAGTTTGTGTGTGTTCTTTCTTTCTTTCGTTCTCCCTCTCCATCTCTTTATCTGTCTCTCCCACGTGGCTTCAACTTTGCTCCTTGCTATGCCTCTCAAGTCAAATCAAGATTCAACCTTCTAAAGAGTATGATGGACATGAAGCATGCTACTAATAAGAATGGAAGCAACACTAACGAAAACAATACATCACTGAGACGGTCTTAACTAGGAGCGCGCCAAGGAGTTCATGCAACAACGAATTTGGAGCCAAAAAATCAATTTTATCATCTTTCTAGAGGCTTTAGCTAGGAGGAGAGAACCACAAAATGGATGGACAACTCCTAACGGTCGAAACAAGTCGACCGATCATACCTGCGTAATGTTAGGTCGACCTCGGTGGCTGACACAATTCAAGGAGTATCATCTAATTTATTATTTATGTGTTATGATACATAAATCCTCTTAATATTTTCCAAGGTTCATTTGACACTTGGGGAACTTGAATCCAAGAAGCAACACTGACAGTGCCCCCAAAGAGTAATGGCCTATAGAATTGGTCACAACGCTTCTGAATTGCAAACCTTGGCCTCCAAACTTGAATTGAATAAAGCTCTGGAGTTGGCTCCCTATCAAATCACAACAATTTCCTTGAAGGTGTGACATAAATCACCTTAGCATGGAATCTCGATGATTTCCTGCCCAATAGTGACAAACTCCACGAAGGGTGTGGGCCGACTGAGACGATAATCAGACTAAGAAACTATGATCTTCAAAAGTGTAATATGTGAGCTCGACACACTACCATGAAATAAATTGACATCAATATCATAGACGTCTGGTCAAAACGAAACTGCAACGATGACCGACAACGACGCCACAAATGTCTGATCAACGTACTAATAAAGAATCCAATCCACAACCCCAAGCATAAAAATACCAACTCAAAACTCAATGTGGATAAAGCCATGGAGGTGGTTCCCTGCCAGTAGTAATAAGCTCTACAAAGGGTAAGACGTTCCCTGCCAGTAGTAATAAGCTCTACAAAGGGTAAGACATATATCACCCCAACAACGAGTCTTGTCTTTTAACTGACCAAGGCGACAATCCAACCAAGCAAATGATACAAAAAAATGTAAGAATTGTGATGGGTCATAAAATATGAAAATCGGCCAACGATCCTTCCTAATATCCAAGCCATCAACCAAAACAACCATTCATCACTAAACACACATCAAAAGAAAATAACACGGTGAATGTAAAATAATAAACAAAAGCAAAGGTATACAAAAATGACCTAGAAGCTTCATTCATTTCTAAATAAAAAAATATACAAGTATTTTCTATATACAAAAGATTTCATCTACACAAAAATATCTTTAGAAATTATTTTCTATAAAATTTTAAATTTCAGGGAGCCAGCTGTAGGACCTCCATCGCCTTTGAAATCTTAGTCATCCTTTGAGGACCCTTCAAAGCTAGTACACAATACAATGAATTTATCTAAATTCGCAAAATTTGAGTCGACCAGGCCCGATCAAACGAACTGGTCAATCACCGTAATGTTGATAACCTAAAACTGCTCGCCCATAATATTTTTCTACAGCGGTTGGAAAGGGGGCAACTTGAACAATTCCTCTCGGTCTTCATCGTCACCATTTGTGACTTCATATTTTGATTCTCCTATTAGGCAATAAACAGATGATCCAATAGAGAAACGAATCCCTCCTCAGTCATTGTTAGCTTCCTCTCTATAATCATGGTTCGCTGCTCAACCTTCTTTGCTACCATGTTTGAGGTCTTGAACCTCTCTGAAGATGTCACCCATTTCATCTCTGTCTGATCCAACTCCATCAACTGGAGGTAGGAAACTTCCCACACCTTAAGATGGTAACGATCGGCCTTCGTATAAAGCACTGGACATTTAAGCTCCCGATGAGACTTCACGAAAGTATGTGACCAAATCGCTTCAACAAAGGAGGACTGGTAGACATCAGCCGACGACGAACCATTATAGCACTCTACCTCCTGTTCTATGACAGAGGAATTCCAAATTTTTGTCCTTTTGCTCTCCAAAAAAACCCTGTCGACTGGGGAACCCTTTCTTTTCTTCTGAAAGAAGGGGGTGGTGGAGTAGTCAACTTAGAAACTGGCTCCTCTCCTTCCTTATACGACACCTCTCCTCATAGGTTGGTTCCATGTCTGTCTCTAACTCAGTCTGGGCATTAGAAGAGTGCTGACTGGCCTTGTTTTGAGCAGATGGTCCAAATAAATGTAAGAACATAACGAGGTGAAACCAACCGTGCTCTCGTCTCTTCCTTGAAGAATTCTTCTTCAGCATCACTCTCTTCTGAGCAACCGAAAAGCTCCCTAGATTCTCACCAACCAGTGCCTCAAGAAGCTACACCCACATATATGTGTTAGAATAAGCTAAGGGTATGCTTTCAACAATGGTTAATTTATCAATTGAGTTTTGTTGGATCATCACTTTTGTTGCAGAGATAAAGAAAATAAATTCCTCACCTACAGAGCTAACTACATCGTCATGGGCCTTGATTAACCTTTCTTCGATCGTCACAACTATTTGTCCAAGAACTCTCTCGCTCGAGCTTCGGCTTTGGCCTTCTTTAGGGTTGTTCAGACAACAACTTCTGACTTTTGCTTAACTTTCTCAACGTCGCAAGTGATCCATGAATCTGACGTCATTCAGCCAAAAAGCTGGGGAACAAGACAGTTCACAATCATCATATCAATTTACTAGGGTATTGTGAGGAGTTGCCTATTGATCTCAGCCTCTCGAATCGGGAGTAATCTGTCCCCTTCTTCTTCTTGAAAGTATCCTCACTCGAAAAAATTTGATTGCCCCAGCTCTCAGAAGATGAGACAAAGAAGAACTTGTACTTTCAGTACTTCATCTTATTCTCCAAGCCAGAGAATTGAAACTGACTGACTATTCCGAGTTGAACATATTCATTAGCCTCGACCCTGTAAGATCATATGTGGCTAAACAGGTCAAATGACCACAAGTTTTTTTTTGTAGATAATAAATTACTTAAGTCATTATCTCATCAACGGAATGTGGCTTTATGTGCACTGGAATGAACCCATACCGATTAAAGATTGCCTTAAGTTTCTAGCACATTGGCAGCCACAATCTGTATTTCGGCTAGTTTATATAGACCTCAAAATCATCTCCAAACCAATCGGTCACCCTCTCATCTAGGCAAGCAACCCAAAACTTGATAGCTGAAAAAAAAATGTAAGCCTTCTCCACAAAAGCTACGTACGACAAAGACAAAATCAAACGTTCAGTTGCAGCTATCAAGCCAAAGGTTTGGGGAATTTGCTTTGGAGCCATTAGTAAAGGAAAGAAGAATCAAACAAAAGTGAAAGGCAAAAGAAAGGAAGATAGTCAAGCAAAAGAAGCTCAGGTAAAAAGATCAACAAGCACACAAATGAACACCTCAACCTCTATTTTTAGGAACCCAGCAGATGTGGAAATGTTACATGAGGATTTCAAGAGAAAAAAACACATCAACACAAAAATCAAGAAGAAAGATGAAAATAAAAAAAATTATTAATTTCAACAATAAAATAGTTACACTCAAATTTTAATCCCACAGCAAATACATTACAAGCTGGTCCTCAATTGCCTCGGTCAGGATGAGACATTTCCTAACCAATCTTCTATATAGCATTTCACTGTCGAGCATGAACAGATTTTCTTGGTCGGCCTCTGAGTGAGCTCTCTGTACAAAGGCATCCTCCCGAAGTTCAGACACTTCTCAGTGAAGATCAATTATTTCCCTCGCAGCTCCTCCAATCAAATCAACACCTCACAGAAATCTTCCTCTAATCAAGCCCAAGCAACTTCCATCTCATCCAGACAATGAGTCAAAGTTCTCTGGGACATATAACGTCCCTTAGCCACTTCCTTATAGGATCAGTCGTGCAGTTGACCAGATTTTCCTCACTTTCATCCGAAGCTTAGAACACATGAGCCGCAACTACAGTTGGATTTTTGTCCATCACCAATAGCGGGCAAATCCTCAATCAAAGCATCATCATCTAACAACATTATAAGTCCAAAGTTTCAAATGAAAATGATGTTAGGGCTCAACAAAACTTTAAAGTAGAGACCAAAAGCAAGATAGTGTAAAGCCTCTATCATTATGAGCCACTTGAGCAATTTAGAATCAATGGTTAGCCTCTTGAGCTAAAAGTTAGGTTGGTTCACTTAATAACCAAAAAAAAAAGTTCAAATAATTAATTATATTACTATTTTTGGGTAAAGGTTGCTAAGCTTATTGTTTTATCTAACACTTGCTTAGGTCACAATCAAAAGCATGCCCATGCAACCGAAAATAAATTATAATCAAGCTTGAAGAAATTGTTCCTTGGTTCAAACTAAATTGGTTGCTTGGCAAAATAATTTTTTTTTATCAAATAGGCTTATAATCTCTATCCACACAAGAAAAATTTTGTTTGGCTTTGATTTGAACATCATATGAATGAAATTAAAAATATGCTATTTATTATTATAAACAAAATCACATTAATCATACCAAATAGTTTTTAAAACCTTTTTTTTATTTTCCAACTTTATATATATTTTTTTAGAAATATATAACATTTAGGACTATTTGTGCATTGCACCAAGGTACAACAAATAATTAAAAAAAAAACATGGCATCAATACTATATGTGCATTGCAGATAGAGTCAAGCAGGCACGTGAGCTGGCTTGGGCTCGACTTGGTAAGTGGCTCATGAGCTAAGCTCTATAAGCTAACTAGCCAAGCTCAAGTCAGCTCAGGTTCAAATCATTAGCTCGTGAACGGACTCTTTTATAAAATAATTAACTTTAAATATATTCAAAACATAGTGGAATTCAAGATTTTATCTTTAAATTTTTATATTTTATGTCAAGTAATTTGTTATTGTTTATCTCTTAATTGCACAAACTCATAAAATTAAGCTCTAGCTCCATCATAAAATTAAGCCCAAGCTTAAATTGAAAGTGGCTCGAGCTCGCTTGGACTCAATTACACGCATAATTGCAAATTATAGCATAGACAACCTATCAATTTCTTTTCCATCTTCAAAAGACATGAGCATCAAGATTCAATAAAAATTGGATTTTTTTTCTTATTTATTTATTTATTATCATTTTATTTTTTGCATTCAAGAAAAAAAATTTAATATA
>NW_018164639.1:667379-672854 GCF_001263595.1 Phalaenopsis equestris | reverse complement strand
ATATATTAGGAGATATATAAAAAGTATTTGAGGAAATATTTTGTAACACTATAAATTTAATGGGATAATCACAACTTTGTGATAAATTGTTTATTAAATTTAAAAAATTATTATTATTAAATACATATACACCTACACCTATATATATATATATATAGAGAGAGAGAGAGAGAGAGAGAGAGAGAGAGAGAGAGAGAGAGAGAGAGAGAGAGAGAGAGAGAGAGAGAGAGAGAGAGAGAGAGAGAGAGAGAGAGAGAGAGAGAGAGAGAGAGAGAGAGAGAGAGAAATAAAAATATATATAATTTCTCCTAAATAGACCTTGGATAGCGTCTGTCACGCATCCAATGTGATGTGACTCGCTCTGGTGTAAAGGTTGTGTTATTTTAGGTTGTGACATTTAGGCAACCTCATTATATGAAATTAATTAAATTTAAGTAGATAATTAACTCATTTTCTAAACAAATCAAAGCTAACTTTATATTTGTAATCTTTAAGAAACATAAGTTTTACATAGCTAAATATAGTTAATGTTAAGAGTTTCTATTTAAGAGTTATAGCTGTCGAAAAGAAATATAAAAATATCTCATGTAAAATAAATATAAATCATACTCCACATCGTCGTCGTCATCATCATCATCATCATCATCATCATCATTATTATCAATATTGTGATTATCATCATCATAAGAACTATACGATCTCCTCAACTTCCTATTGTGTAGGTGATTGCATTTTATATTGCTTCTATTTCGATCTTTGTCAGGTTGATTGGTACCAACTTTTTCCATGAAAATGGTTACCCAAACCGAACTAGTAACCCTTGGTCAACCCACTAATAACTTCTATCCATGCATCTAGGTTGAACTCATATTAAGTGGCACTCTCCACATCATATTTTGAGGTCATATAGCTACTACACATTTCTTACATTAGCGTGAAAATATATGACACATAAAATTTTTTGCTAGTCATCATGCAAATTACTAATAAAAATTTTTAGATTCATGCTTATAGTAATACCATTTGAATGAAGGCTGATATAATCATTCTTCTTTTTTGTGTCATTTGCACATGTTTAGTTTTTATTAGTACAAATTTCTATAAAAAATTCCAGTGTATAAAATACAGGTTATTGTAGTAAGATCTTAATTTTAATATCTTAATATTTAAAGTATTCTATAATAATTTAAATTTTAAATATTACTACTACCATCTATCATTTATATATGGTAAATAAAATTAAGCCTTTTGAACGCCTTATGATTATCCCTTTCTTGAGAGAAAAGTGATTCATATAAGGCACTCTTGAGGTTTTTTTCTAGTCTTTACTAGACCAATACAGAATAAAACGCATTTCACACAATGTCATTTATCCAACGAGTGTCGTGTCTCTTTATGTTGCCAATATGATCATTGTTGGCCTTCTTCTACATATATTTATTGGCTAAATTGAGGGTCTATATAAGAGTTTTCATTGTAATACTCTTCTAAGCATACCTCATTGCAATAGTCTCAAATGATCATGAGCTTAGAAGATGCATCACTAAAATGCAAAAAAAAATAAAAATAAAAAAATATAAAAAAAACCATACAACTTTTAATATTATAATGCAAATGGAGCTCTTATTTCATAGGAAATAGAATGCTTTATACATCCCAATATGCTTATATGGCATCACTCTTATAATGGTAGAGACATGGGCCCATGTAATACAAGAGTTCACAAAGGCATCTTTAAGATCCTTAATTAGAGCCCTCATTTTTGCATGATCAATGAACAAAATATAGTTAATGATAGTAATCATTTATAAATACATAAATTATTAAATTTGTTGAACACAATATTAGAAGAAAAGATATTATCCTAATAAAATGGCGGAGTTGTTATAAAACGATCAAATGAGAGGATGGGAGAGTGAGAGGCAAGATTTCATCTTCACTGGGATGTACGTAATAAGAAAATCAAAGAATTTCAAAATAAGATTTTCAACAAAATAAACAAGAATTTATTTGCTCAATAGAATTATATACACTAGCCCATGCAAGCAAATAGAATTTTTCAAGTTAACAAGAGAACATGTGATGATCTCTCTCTCTCTCTTATAAAAAGAGAACATGTGGGTCTCTCTCTCTCTCTCATATATATATATATATATATATATATATATATAGACACATGTGCATACATGTGCACATACACATAACATGTATTTGAATTATAATCATGCATCTCTTTTTAAAATGAAACTAACTATAAACAATTTAGTCATTATCTTAACAACAATGACTAAACTCCACATCTTTTGCTATTATTATCCATTCTAGTGACATTAAAAATCAATTTTACTATTAATGATGCACCTTAAAAAGTTTAATAAAAAAAATTTATAAGAACTAAACTATCAAATCATATTCCTATTCATGCCACAATGAAATCAGTGAACATTTATATTCCTTACAAATTTATTAAACATTATATAAAAAATTAAGTGTTAATTAATTATAATAATAAATAAAATCTATGTGTTAACGGCTCACCTTCTCATTTCTTCCTTTCCTCAACGTGCGATGTCTACACAATTCCATTTCGTGACGATCCAATATATTCACATTTCCCACGTGTTTTTCTTGTGTTAATTCACTAAAGGGTAATGGTTTTATTGATATATGCCAGGTCCCATGAGTCATATATACAAAGAGAAAAGACATAGCTAGCTTTTGATGAGAGGCTCTAGCGATGAACCTCTAATAAGATGAGCATAGGCACATGAAATATAATTAAAAATTTATAATAATTTGATGAAAATTTTATAAAGTTTAGAAGTAGGCTATTATTCCACATGATATACAGTGGGCATATTAGTATTGGCCCTTTACCCAATGCAACTAGACTGCTTAAAAATAATAAAAAGAGGCATTTACATTGATTAAATACCATTCAATTCTTATGTATTTATATATCTGACATCTAAACTTTATTTTCTTACCATATTTCCCAAACTTTTCAAGGAAAAAAACATTATGAAGAGGAAAGAGAGAGGAAAGGTTTTAGAGAGGCACGAGAATCTGAGGCCGGGTCATGCATTGGGCGAGCCTCTGCCCACTACTTTCTCCCCCTCTGGCTCTTCTTCCATGTTGCCTCTGTCGATTGAGCAAAAAGGAGCTTGGTGATTTCACTCAGAGCAGCATATTTCTAGTCAACCGATCTTACTCGCACAAACTAGCCGATCATCAACATTGTGCCGATCCAAAGGTACCAGGCCTTGCTGTCAGAAAACTCCTCAGTGGTTTTCATGATGACTACTTTTACTGACAAAACGTCATTCTCTTCCTGAATTATAAAGAGTCACTCCAATGCACTCTCCAGCTCCTCCTCTACTTCGGCCAGGCAAGCCTCTAATGCAGCCACCCAATACTCATCCGCCTTCACTCAAGTCTTGGCAATTTTTGTCCTCTTCTCAACTTTAAAGAATTTTCCTTGGCACCAAAGTAAAGAGATGTCCGGTGGTGAATGAATGCAAGCCCGAATAGGTGGTATCAATTTAAGTCTAGCAGGGATCCCAAGGGTCGCGGTCATTGAGACTCTTCTTGAAGCTCTCCGACCAAACAACATCTGATATTGTCAATGCACACATGTCAGCAACCATACCACTGAGGAACCAGTCCCACATTATATCAATCAATGCACACATGTCAGCAACCCAAGGGTCACGGTCATTGTCAATCCTTGATCTTATTTTTGAGTCTTACTAAGTGAAACTTCTTAGTTGACCCGAACACTACGTAACCATTCTGCTCCACTCTGAAAGTGAACTAATGGGAAAAGAGTTTCTGCAGTTAGGGGATCTCTCTCCAGCAATAGTAGATCATGTATGTCATTATTGTGGCTATGAAGTTTGGCTTCATTTGGACCAGAATAATCTTGTAATAGTTTAGGACCGACCAAAGTTCTTTAAAGAATGACAGTCGAAGACCCATTGAAATGGTCTCTGTAGAAATCATATCCCATCAAAATTCATCGGTCACCAGATCATCCAGTCCAATGCCATCCAGGTGGATATCATCATCAAAGACACAGGTGTCCTCGAGCAGGGCAACATTGCTCGACGACATGGTGGAACGCTCGGTTACGGGGAATGACCCAAAGGCAAGAAGGGAGAGAGAATAGAATCAACTAAAGGGGAGAAAGCAAGGAGACCAAAAGCACAAAAAAAATCCAACACTCGACCCCTATATATAGAGTGTCAGAGGAGGCTAAATCGCCTCGAAGGGTCGTGCTTAGATTTTGAATATTCAAGTTGCATCCACATAGAATTCGAGAGAAGTAATTGCATAAATAAAATTTTTATAACTTAATAAAAAAATTTATTTAGATAAAAAAATATTACAAGAGGTTTTTAGACTGCTTTGGCCAAGGCAAGTCTTTGTCGAAACAGTCTCTCATACAAAACTTTCCCTTCAAACTTAAATTTTTCTACACTATCTGCTTGGGCCTGGCTTAGAGAACAAAGCAGATCGGAATCGGTCATCTCTACCTGAAGAGCTGCTTGCTCTACTAAGTTCTCATGCCTTGGAGCCACAATTCTTGTTGGAGCTCCTTCATCTCCATGTCTCACTGTAGATCGGCTGCTTAGGAAAATGAGTTTTTTGTCTCCTCTAGGTGGGCGACAAAATTTCGTTGGCCTCTGCCAACCGTTAGTTTCCTCTCAGGGTCTTCTTGAGGACTAGCAGGGATGTCGACCACTTTTCTTTTGACCTGTGCTGGAGCTGGAGTTTTTTCAATCTCTCTAAAAAGGGATTAAAAAGAAGCCAACCAACGACAAATCAATGATCAATACTTAAGAACTTTTTGTCAATTTATATTCTTTATAGATGCGTATCTTTAAATAAAAGTAATTGATGATAATATTTTTTCTTGCATAACATAACTTTAGCCCAATGAAGCCAAAAAGAGAATTGGATATGTATCAACCAAACCTAAATATTGAAGTTTAACCCATGCTGAACTCACAAAGGCTTTGAATTTCTTGGTATAATGAGCACGATGCTTCAAGATTCCTGTTCATGAACCTAAAAAGAACTGTTGATTATGACATTTCATCACAATTATACTTATTCTTTCACCACTTTATGCTTTTTGAAGCCATACACGCCTAACTTTAGATTTAAGAAATAACACACACACACACCCTCTCTTTATATTTATAGATATATAAATATAAATATAAATAAATAAATAAACATGTATACGTGTGTGTGTGGAAAAAATATTACATCAGTACTACGAACGTAGAAATACCGTGCGTTGCCAATGAAATCACGCCACCACACCCCACACGATAGAGAAAAAAACGGCGCAGTAAAACGGGGAATATTCCCCCATGTGTTATTCATGTGTTATTGCGTCTTATTCATGTGTTATTGCGTGTTATTCATGTGTTATTGTATCATGAGAATATTCTTAGTGTTATAATA
>NW_018164639.1:657828-665859 GCF_001263595.1 Phalaenopsis equestris | reverse complement strand
TATATATATATATATATATATATGGAAAACTTTTGAAATTGACACCCAAATATTCATAAAGAAACAAATTGAACTTTAGAGAAAATTACTACATATAATGATGATGCGTGATAGAAAATTCGCGGCGTTAAGAGTGATAGATTATTGTCTTAGTCTTGCACGAGTATTCAACACACACTCGGATAAAAGGGAATCAACATGTGATGGCACCAGAAGTTTTTACGTAGAAAACCCGTAATGGTAAAAAACCATGGGATATTGCTCAGTTATAAAAATTCACTATAAGTTGATGATTACATATGCTCATTCTCTCACAAACGGGAAAGAGATACTAGAATTGACCGCCAACGATCGGTGGTGGTTGACGACAGTAGATGATGTTCGGCGGTGATCGATGAAGGTCAGCAGTGATGGACGGTGGTCGACGGTGGCCGACGGTGGTCGACGGTGGTCGATAGAGGTCAGTGGAGGTCAACGGCGGTCGGTGGTGGTCAACGGAGGTCAGCAATGGTCGACGGCGGTCTGCGATGGCAGAGATGATGTTAAACTTAAGCTATTTGTTAAAGTCTCAAGTTCTCTCTCAAGTCTCCCGCCACATGTGAGGGGTGTGGCTTCATAGTGTTCTGAGTGCAATTAATGCATGAATATGAATCATTTTGATCGAACGGTCCAGAGATTTTCCTTTGATGGCGTTTGATGGACATTTGAGTGCCTTAACGATGTCAGAATTGAGCAATCTTGGGCTCGTTGGATTCGTCTTGTCGAGAAGCTCGATTCGACTATAAACTCGGTGAATTCAACATTCGTTTGATCTTTCAAATGTCCGAAAATCTTCTCATAACGATTTAATCACTTGATCTGGGCTTGATTTGACTCGGATTGGACTAACTTTGATATCATTAGGTCGATCTCATCGAGTCGATCAGTTTGACTATAACTTTATTGAAATCAGAGCTCTAGATTAATTTTTATCAAGATTTGAATATTTCTCTCTCAAAATATTATCTCGAAATTCGTGTCGAATGATGAAAATTTATTAGTTGCGTATCAAAAGTAGTATTTGGGTGATTGTTCTTTAAAATTGGCCTAATATTTTAATTTTTCTGTGTGCCTATTTAACACAAAAATCACTTTTAAGATATTAAATATGCCACCACCCCTAAGTCCTAACCCGCATTAAATTAAGATAAACCGAATATCATCTCCACCGTTGCCTGCATCGAGCCGGCATATGAAACATTTAGTGTAATAACTAGTCCATAGAGAGGGCTACATGTCTGCCAGGAAAGAGAATTTATGAAATAATATTTTGGGATAATTACATAAAGATCATCGGAAACATTGATATTTCAAAATTGACCATCAATGTAATTTTTTGAGCTACCGAGCCTTTGTATTTACACATGCTACGATCAAATTATTGAGAATTAGAAAAAAAAAACAAAAAATATGGAGTGAGAGTTTTACATGAATTTGAATATTTGAGTGAGAATTTAGAAAATAAAAGAAAGAGGGTGGTTAATTTGTAAATAGAGAGTTTCTGGTGGTCTGCATGTAATTTCTAAAAGTATTCACATCGTTGGTTTAATGGAGAGTGGTAGGGACGATAAGAGACTACATATGAGTGATATATCTGACATTTTATAGAAATTAATTTATATTATTAAATAAATTTTTAAATATTAGATATATAAATATGATAGTGTTCTCACATCCAGGGTCCAAAAAACAGTACACTCTGACAGTGCATGATGAAATGAATTAAACATGTTTTATATTTTTAAAAGAAATATTGTATACAAATGATAAATAGAATAAATAAAGAAATAAAAATTTTATGTCATAATTAATAGTTATACAACTAAGAGAAATATAGAAAACTGACTGAATCAAAACTGAAATGACAATAGAGATGAACTACCACCCAGACCCAAAATAGAAAATAAAATAATTAAAACAAATACTAAAAAATATCAATACATGAAATCTAAAACTGCCGAAAATCTGCTCTAGTGGAGACGAAAGATAATATATTATGCAAAATATCGAAAAAATGAGTTTAATAAGTAAACTCAATGAATAACAATTATTTATTAAAGCATAAATGACAAGTAAAATATTTCATGCAGTATGAATAATAAATATGGACGATCAGTACGTGCAGATATAATATCATAAAACAATAAAAGAGTGTTAAACAAAATATGCTCAATTAAGGAAAGAAGTAATCATTTCGAATCAAGTTTCTTCTTATTAAGTTTTTATTTATATTTATATAGCAAATTTGAACAGACACTCTGAAATCAAGAAAATCGATATCAATCAAAAGAAATCCAACAATTTCCTGTAGATTTGCCACTCTTTGAGTTCGTCGGCTCGGCTAGTTAATATCAAAAATGATTTCTACCAACCTACAAATCATCACGCATAAACATAATATTTATATAGCAAATTTGAACAGACACTCTGAAACCAAGAAAATCGATATCAATCAAAAGAAACCCAACAATTTCCTGTAGATTTGCCACTCTTTTAGTTCGTCGGCTCGGCTAGCTAATATCAAAAAGGGTTTCTACCAACCTACAAATCATCACGCATAAACATGCCAAATTTCCATGCAAATTTGTGATACAAAAGATGCAAATTCATACAAGTAAAGTGTGGGAAAAGTTAATATCGCTAATTAACTCAAGTATGAAGTAAATAAATTAAGGCGGCTGTTTACTTCATTATGCACAACAAAAAAAACAAATAAAAAAAAAAATGAAGTAAAAAAGGGTATGACTGGCGAACATGTGAAATAGCTATGAATCAAATACAAAAAACAATGATTAATGCCCTTAATTAAGATTGGTATGTTTATCCTCTAATAAAAAGCAATTAATTACCTCAGAGCGAAAAACACAATCCTTTTAAATATTTCAGCAATTCAACTAACGTTGACTAACGATACTACACACAACAAAATCCTAAAAATTAATTATGCATATAAATGTAAACAAACTAACTAACTTTTATTATTATTGGTATTATTATTATTATTATTATTATATTCTAAAAAGAAGGAAAATATGAAATTAATTAAAATTAATTTTAACTAAAATAATTAAAACAATATTTTCACGTATATACATGAAGCTATATATAAAATTATAATAATAAAATAACAAAGTTGTAATTGTTAAGGGAAGGAAGGGGGCAGAGCATCACCTTCCTTGGTCTCGGATAGAGGGAAAAACGAAGGAGGAAGGTAACGTTTCGGTGGTCTCTACATGCCACGATCTCGCTATTGCCTTCTTGACTGGCTCTAGTCATGACTGCATTGTAAGGGTTTGGTCACAAAACGACATTTTTGGATGGAGTCGTGAGAAGGGGAATAGGAGATTGGAGGGGTTTTGGTGGCTACGGGAGGAAGTATGGCGAGTAGTTGTTCGGTGCCCTAGCCCACGATCTACACATATAGAACGGAGAGGTGGCAGTTCAATCGAACAAATTGGAAAAGCAGCAGGAGAGAGCAGAAAGAAGAAAAGGAAAGATTGTGGGAGTCCAAATCGACAGGGTCTTGGAAAAAGGAAAGAAAAAATTTGGTTCTTACATAATACCCTCCTTAAAAGAATTAGGTCCCCAAATTTATCCCTTAATTCTCAAATAGCTGGAGGTACTTCGGGGTCATCTCTTTTTCAATCTCCAAAATTAACTAACTAGTTCTTCCAAAGTACACTGACAAAAGGAATAGATCAGCATTGAAGCTGTCAAACTCACATTCAAAAATGTGATCTTGTACTTCTTCAAAACTCAGGTCTCCTCAAATCCCAATGGCTCATATCGAATAACATGAGAGTCATCATGCACATAACAACAAAGTAGAGAGACGTGAAAGACATTGTGTATTCCTACAAGTTTTGGAGGAAGGGCCAAATAGTATGAAATTCTACTGACTTTCTCGATCACCTAAAGAAAATCAATGAAACATTGCTGAAGCTGTCCATTCTAGCCAAATCATGTAACTCTGCATATAAGTGAAACCATAACAAAAATGTGATCTCTTGAACTGAATTCAATCTCTTTGTGCCTTGTTTTGAAGCATTTCTCTGTTTATCCGAGCCTTAAATAGTCAATCTTGAATGCAATGAACCTTTTTAGTAGTTTGATCCACTAATTTAAGTCCAAATATTTGTCTCTCATTGGCCTTGAACCAACACAAGGGAGATCTACACCTTCTACCATAAAGTGCATCGAATGAAACCATTTCGATACTAGCCTGGAAGCTATTATTATAAACAAACTCTACTAACAAAATATAGTCTTCCTAGCTACCTCTGATGTCCAAAATGCAAGTTCTCTGTAAGTCTTCTAAGGTTTGAATGATGTACTCTGATCATCCATCTATTTGAGGTTGAAAACAAGTACTTAAGTGCAATCTCAAGCCCATAACTTCTTACATTTACTTCCATATCCTAGATGTAAATCTTCCATCTCGATCTAATACAATGATCATTGGAATTCCATGAACTCGAATGATATTATCTATGTAGAATTTTTTTAATTTACTTGCCAAATAGTTCTTCTTGATTGGTAGAAAATGAGTTGAATTTTTTAGTCTATCAACCAAAATCCAAATAGCATCATATCTTTGCTTTGATCTTGGCAAGCCAACCACAAATTCTATCGAAATCTCCTCCAATTTTCACTCGGGAATGAGAAGGGCTTGCAATAGGTCACCTAGTTTTTGATGTTTTGACCTTAACCATATGATAGGTCAAACATTTGGCTATAAAGTTAGTTACACTGGTTTTCATACCCGACCACAAAAATAGCTTCTTAAGATCTTGATACATCTTAGCACTTCCCAGATGAGCAGAATATAGAGTAGAATTATACCCCAGAAAGTATCTTATCTCTAAGTCCTCCCTAATATGGAACACAGTCAATTCTGAAATCTCAAAATGTAATCTTGATTGATACTAAACTTGGGCGTTGATCTATTCTTTGTTTGCTCTCCAAGTTGCAGTAAGTTAGCATCGATCATCTTAGCTTCAGGAACACGGTCCATAAGTGTAGGGTGAACTGATGGTTTATACATGTTTGGATTAGCTCCTATCAGTACTACCTTGAGCTATTGTTGCTCATCTCCCAAGCTAACTGGTGGTCTTGAGTGACCATCCAAGCTACATGCATCAAAGATTTTCTGAGTAAAGCATCTACAACATAATTTGTCTTACCATGGTAGTACAAAATTTCCAAATCATAGTCATTCATCAACTCCAACTATCGCCTTTTCCTCAAGTTCAACTTCTTCTGAGTAAGAAAATATGTTAAGCTCTAATGATCAGTAAAGACCTCACAACGAACGTCATAAAGGTAGTGTCTTCAAATATTTAAAGCAAGTATGACTGCAGCTAACTCCAAGTCATGGGTAGGATAATTTCTTTCATGTACGTTGAGTTATTTAGATATACAGACTACAACTCTAGTTTGTTGTATTAGAACACATCCCAATTTTTGTTGTAAACATCACTGTAAATGTGAAATCCATCTACGCTGGAAGGAATTGCAAGAATTATGGTTGTCAATAAATAATTATTGAGTTTCTAAAAACTTTGCTCACAAACATTAGACCATTCAAAATTAGCAGCATTTTGAGTCAACATTGCTAGGGCTAAAACAATTCAAGAAAAACCTTCAAAAAATCTCCGATAATATCCAACTAATTTGAAGAAACTATGAATGTAAGTGATCAACAAATCCATTATAGCTTTAATCTTTGCAGGATCCACGAAAAGTTTAGCTCATCTAACAACGTGTCCAAAAAATTTCACTTCTTGAGAAAAAATTCACACTTGGAAAATTTAGCATAAAGCTTATTCTCTCGAAGATTTAGTGCTACTGTGAGATGTCGGGCATGCTCCTCCCATCCTTGGAGTAAACCAAAATATCATCAATGAAGGTAATGGCAAATGGTTCCAAGGCTTGAAAATTCTATTCATGAAATCCATAAAGGTAGCAAAGGCATTAGTAAAACCAAATGGCATAACTAGAAATTAATAGTGCCCATAATGAGATTAAAAAAGAGTCTTCAAAACATCTTCATTCTTGATCTTCAACTGATGGTAGCCAGATCGGAGGTCGATCGCGGAAAACACTAAAGAACTTTATAGTTAGTCAAGCAAATCATTTATATGAGGCAGTGGTGTTGGTTTTATTTTTGGTTAGGGTTGTTTCGATGAATGTTTAATTTTTAAATAAACAAACATGGCTTCAAAAGTAGTGTACCACCTCGATAGAAAGAAATATCACTTTATGATTGGTTCAAATACTTAAATAAAGAAATTTTGGATATTTACAATGTCTAAAATTAAAACTAACAAATCTTTTCCCTATTTCTCCAAAGACTATTCAGAGTTTATATTAATTTGGAGTTTAAACTTCATATAAGTGGAAGCCAATATTATTAATTACATCTTAAGTAACAAAAGCTACTTAAGAAAACATTTTATTCTGGTTTTCGTCGTAGCTTCAACGAATTTCTAAGTTTAGTTTTCATAATTAATTATTAAAAATACCAAAAGGAAAAAAGGCTCAAAAGCATAACATTTTATTTATGAAATTTAAAGGAAGAGGAGTAGGAGATGTTGAACATACTGAAAAAATTCAGTGACATCTCAAATATCCTATTGTTCGGCTTTAATGATTTTAGAAGAGATTTATTTGATTTTTCAGTTGATATATTATTAGAGATTCAAGATTTATATCACATGATATATATCCACGAGAAAGCCTAAAAAGTGAGGATATATGTCATAACTAGATGAATAACCACAGAATCCTATGACTAAAATGAAGATTACTGAAGGAAGTAAGACCTCATAAACCAAGTGTAAGAGAAAAACAACAAACAAAATATAATAAACTTATAACTCTGCCTCTAAAGGACTGCCATCTAAACCACCAAATCACGGTGGCCAATCTCAATGTATGCATGATAAGATAGACTATTATTTTTTAAGAAATGTATGGCTTACAACTAGATCGTCAATCAAGCTGCCTAAGTATGAGTGGTATGACAAATTACAAGTATGACTTCCTCACTCTCTCAATTAATGATTTCTTTGAGCTTTGATCTTTTTGTGTTTTGTTGATGGGTTTTAATTATATTTTAAAGATCTTCAAGTTCCATAGTGGCCGACTCAGAAAGGGTTCTCTAAAAGTAGAAGAAATATAAGACATTGAAACTTTAATTTCTGATCGTTTAATATGATTTTTGGATATGCTTTGAGAAAGATATTTGATGGGAAACATGGTTGTTTTGTGTTAAGTATTAGAAACACACTATGAAGAGTCATCATATGTATACCACCCAATTCCAACCTTTAAGGTCTAAATTCATGCCATTCAACTTTTTTTTCATATAGAGCAATAATACTTGAAAAAATGTGTGTAAATGCCTAAAAATTGAATAGTTTTGCATATAAATTTCAAAATTTAGCTGTTATGTATGTAAATACAAAAGAAAATTCTGAAAATATGCACCTTTACATTCAGATCTTGGTGTTATGGATGCAAAGATATTGGAATTCAGCAAATCAATAAACATGCATTCACAATCCAAGTGTTATGAGAGTAAATGCATTAAATTTCAGCAAAATCTATAAACTTATTGTTATTTTGACCCACAATTAATGAACTAAGGTAAAAGGGCAATTTTATAATGTGACACCGCCACCTACCACATCTCACCTACCGCTCACCTACCGGCCACCTACCACCCACCTACCTCCCACCTACCACTCTCTTGCTTCTATAAATAGAGAGGGTGTGAGGCCTAGGAGAGAAAATGGAGAAGAGATCTTAAGCTACCACAAAGGAGGAGAGAATAGCTAGAGAGCTAGAGAGGAGGAGAGCATCTTGAGGCCTTGTATCAAGGTGTCGCTTGAGAGGGAGGTCGTAGAAGGAAGATGAGGGCTCATCTCTATGTATAAACTATGTATTCTCCATTTCTTTTGCCTTAGTGAAATATTTGATTGATTCCCT
>NW_018164639.1:654760-655190 GCF_001263595.1 Phalaenopsis equestris | reverse complement strand
AAAACAGCATCACTAAGGAGGATTCTTCAATTGAGGTGGAGCTGCAACAACAACGAACTTTGACAGATCAAAGGACTGTTGTGAACGATCAGGATGAAGGGGCAGAGGAGCAGCAAGTGATTGAGCCAGAAAGAACATCTGATGACTACAACTTGGTAAGGAGCAGACAAAGAAGAACTATCAGACCGCCAGATAGATACGGCCATGCATATATAATCTCATATGCTTTAAGTGTTGCCGAAGAGATAGAAGAAGCAGAACCAAGCAACTACAAGGAAGCCCTAAAGAGCAAGGAAAGACTCAGGTGGGAAGAGGCAATGGATGAGGAAATGGCTTCTCTGATGAAGAACAAAACCTGGGAACTTGTAGATCGACCAAAGAACAAACGAGTGGTTGGTTGCAAGTGGATCTTTAAGAAGAAAGAAGGCAC